>NW_026621914.1:0-47934 GCF_003711565.1 Takifugu flavidus | reverse complement strand
GCACATTTCAGTGCCGACATGTTGGCATGGTTGTGTTTTCTTCTCTTGTGCAGTTCAATAAAATTCAATATTACAATGATAATTCTGTCATATTTATTTATTTATTTCCTATTTTTTGTGATTTACGGAGAATTTTAAAATTACGTAAATGTGCCAATGACTTAACATTAATCAACCAAATTGGAAACCATGCCAAAACTGTCTTTTTATTTGATTTTATCTTGATTTATTTTATTAGGGGATCGAGGATATGCCCTGGCTCCCTGGTTGTTGACACCACTGACCAACCTTCAGACTCCACAGGAGTTTTATTCAATCAGATGCATGCGCGCAGTAGCTCCACCATTGAACGCACCATCGGCATTTTAAAGGGGCGCTGGATGTGTTTGGACACAGAGCCACAACCCCGTGAGGATGTGCGTCCTGACGCAATGATGGGGCCAGACTGCAGGCACGTGGTTCACGTTCGAGCGCGATTAATTTCCCGTTTGTGAATAAAATGCATTATTGTCACAATTTTAGTCTAACAGTCTTGATTCACTTCAAAAAGAAAAAAAGAGTGAGACTGGTTTCAAAGCACAGCTTTTACACATTTTTATTCTTTTTACATTCTTATTTTTTTTACATTCTCGTTGATTTCTTTAAGCGTGTTGGCTATAGTCATCAGGGTTGAGGCAATTTTATCAAGCATGTTAGCCATCCTTTCTTGATTGTTCAACACGGCGTCAGAAATCAGGCGTGGAGAGGCAAGCTTTGGGCATTTGGCTGCTTTTTGCTCTGTCTACAGGGTCCTGCTGCAGTTCCTTTTATGGGCATTAGTGGGCGGTGACTTATGCTAATCGTATGTTAATTAGACTCACCTGGCACGCGCTTTCAATTTACGAACAGATGGCATTCATCAATCTAAGAACACAGCTGCGAACAATTCTGGGGCTTACGAACGCGTTGATGAATCCGACGTAGGGTTTTCTTAAGGAACTTCTTAAGAACAAGTTAAGAAAGAATCTAAGAAGATTCTTAAGAACATATTGGTGAATCTGGCCCATGGACCTGTTCGGACCTTATGAGGTTAAGGATGAGGTAAAGAAAAGAGTAAAACTTAAAGTTTGGGGAATTGTCTTCTGCTGCATGGCTTCAAGAGCTATACACACTGATGTAGTCAGTGATCAGTCAATAGAGGGATTCCTGCTGGCATACCAGAGGTCCACTTCACTAAGAGGGCACCCCAGAAAATTGTGGTCTGACCCAGGAATGAACTTTGTGGGGGCAAAACCTGTTCTAGAGCAGCTGCATAAATTGCTGGACCAACTGAACAGGCCTCAGCTTGAGGATTTTGCTGCCAGACATGGGACGGAGTGGTCTTGGAAAATCCACCCTGCAGACTCTCCCCATAGGAATGGAGCAGCAGAGGCAGCTGTCAGAATAGTGAAGCGGGCCTTAAGCAACCTTTTGTGGAGTTGGAGTTTTCACATGGGGGGAATTCCAGACGTTTCTCTTCATGGCAGCCAACCTGGCAAATGAAAGACCCATTGATGCCAGAGTTCAGAGCAGGGAAGACTGCGTGGAGTATATCACCCCAAATTCCCTGTTACTAGGAAGGACCAGTCCTAGGGCGGATCCAGGAGACTTCCAGTTTGATGGCTATCCATACAAGAGACTCCAAAGTATTCAGAGAGAGGTCAGCAGATTCTGGCAAAAATGGTGCCAGCTGGCTGGTCCTAACCCATTTGTAAGAAACAAATGGCAATGTTGCAGTGGGAGATGTGGTTTGGCCAGCTGGCCAAAATGCCCTGAGAGGTCAATACAAGTTGGCCAGAGTGGTCAGTGTCAACACCGATGGAAAAGGCATTGTAAGAGATGTAAAAGTGAGAACCTTTCCCAGCTACCCCGTCTCGCTTGCCAAGCCAATCAGAAGAGGGGCCATGAAAACTAGTGGAGATGAAATCAAGAAGCTCTCATCAAAAATTCCTGCAACGATTCTTCATAGGGATGTCAGACGCCTTGTTATCTTACTTCTGTTGAAGAACATCAAAAGGCATAGAAGAATGGTGTGACCTCCCAGTTTTAAAAAACCAAGAGCTCAAGTGGGAGGTGTTGAGATAAATCTCAGACATTTATCCTGGAGTTCTTCACACCCCAACTACAAATCCCAGAAGGCATTATTGAGCAGAGCAGGCGCTAATCACAAAGTGGGACACCTGGAAGCTGCACTGGAGGCAGCACTTAAAAGGGTCTCACTCCACTCTAAAAGGTACTCACTTTGGGAAAGAAGAGCACTGAGGAACGAAAGAGAAGACAATTGCCAAAGAAGACGATTTCAACACAGGGTTCCTCCCAAAGACGTCACCGGTATGAAAGAAACTTTGATTTGATGGAGATATTTGTGTTTGTTTGAATTGTTTGCTAAATGTCTCCTTTTGTGTTAAAGGTTATCAACCTAATCCTGCTACTAATGCTAATGGCAATACAAGCCAAACAATCTTGAAATAAAATAAAGATTGAGGTGAAACGGAAGTTGATCGAGTGTCCTTTGGGGGTTTATGGAACCAGGCCATTTTCAAGTTGGGCAGGTGCTGAAATAAGGGAAATAACTTGACAAGCACTGAAGCCTCATCTGTTTCACTTTCAACAGTCAGTGAAGGTTAGAGCAGCGTCCAAAATCTGCAGAAGTGCACCTTCAATATGCTGAGTAAAATATTCCGTCTGATAGATGTTATTTCTGTTTGAATCTCTGGTGGATAAAATCCTCTTCAATTAATCTTTGGGTCTTGTAATGGTTTCAAGGGACATTCTTAGGTTTTCTTTCTCAGTTTCTGTCATGCTTTCTGGAATTGTCTTTTTCATTCTTCTTTTGATCTTCTTATTGTCTGTGGTGAAAGGAAATGGAAGCACAATTAATAGATGCCGTCAGGTGTAAGCCTTCAGAAACTTGTTGATCTGTTCATAACAATAGATGACATAAATGTTTCAACAAAAGTAGTGAAACGTACGTTTGAGCACCACTGCTGTTGTGCAGATTAGAAGAAAAACACATGAAAATGAAACAATGGTCAAAATTTTCCAAAATGGCCAATCAACAGTTGCGTAAAGAATTTCTCTTCCATCAAGTGTGTTTCCATCTGAAATGAAAGGGAAAATCCATCATTATTAATTAAAACACAGTAATAATTATGACTGTAAACTAATAATGTTGATGCTGACAAATGTAGCTGACACAATTTACACTATTGAAGCAGTTACATTTGTTATTTTCACACAGCTCAAGTCCAGTATTTCTCAAATCAGATGTTTCAAAACACCTCCATCATTTGAAACTTGAACACAAAGTTAAATTAGCCTGTATTGTTTTGACTCAATAACTAATAATAATAATAATAATAATAATAATAATAATAATAATAATAATAATATAAATTCAGTGCCAAAACCATAGAAAGGTGAGCGCTGAGCTGCTGCAGCGCCCCCTGCTGGCAGAGGGTGATTCTGTACATTCCACTGCCTGTACCAAATTGTAACTCTGTAGTAGCTCGTTTCTTTCTGGAAACATGTGAAGCACGTTAAATGTTGTTAATTAAATGGGAAGAAAAAAAAACGTGTTGAGACCGAAAAATCTCTAAAATAAGTTTCAACAGCATCGAAACAGCCAGAAAAGACCAGAGAATCACCAGGAACGTTTCAGAGCTTCTTCATGAGGGACTTTTACCAGAGTACCCAACACACCAGAAACCCCCCCCCCAGCAACAATAAGATCCCACTGGCCTGTGTGCAGCCTGGATCACGACTCAATAACAATCATGCAGCAGTATGTAAATGTAAAGTTCTCACCCCACATGACAGTGATGGTTCTGTCTTCTGTTTGGACAACACAGCCATAGATGTTGGTGTGGATCAGGGGGACCTCAGCTGTCAGGATGAGGATCACTGATCCATCCCCAGAAGGCAACGGGCCAGTTACAGTGATCCAGTTTGCCTTGGTGGCCCCGTCTTCAGTCAGAGACACTGAACGCACTGATTTGTCAGTACTGGTGACGTGGCACTTCAGCAATGCCCTGGTTAAATCAACAGGGTTGGCAAACACACGGAGATCTGCAGGAGGATAGAAAAGGTGATGATCAGGGTGGGACCAGCCAGGGGAAGAAAAGATACTTTTGTATGTGTTCAGGTTAATTCCTGAATTATGTCCAATTTAATGAAGTGATTCAAAGCTGTGATTTTATTATATTTTGCGTTATATTTTTTTGGACCAGAGAGTGTGTTCACCTGTTCTTTTTTCCGCTTCTCTTAATTTGATCTGATGGATCATTTTTGGACATTCTTCATTGATGAATTGTCCAAAGAAATGGTTCCGAGCCTCATAGCCGTTCCACGAATCTTTAATCATTTCTGCAGAAGGAGACAGGGCTTTCCATTTCTGAGCTCCAGCATCAAACTGAATGAAACCCTCTCCATTCACTGCCCAGTTGTCAAAAGCAGATTCAAGCCTCTCGTCTGACGTGATGCAGCCACGCCGCCGCTGAACATCTACAAGGATTATTTAATGTAAAATGTTCAGTTCATCTTCAACAAAATAAACACATGACAAAGCAAATGTGCTGCAAACTTACACAGTGTGTGATTGATGAATTGAGAAATCTCTTTGAGAGCATCAAAAACATCATAACATGCTGCTGTGCAGGTCCCAGGTAAGTTGTGGGATTCCAGGACGGGTTTGAAGTGTTCTTGTTGTGTCCCACTGTCACAGTGAGATCACAACTCCATCAAACTCTGTAACTTGTTCAAAATGGAGCCCAGATCCAGGCTGAACATGTCCTGTAGACAAGAACTCAAGAGAATGGGAACCTGAAACACACAAACAAATGGAGTCAAAACTCTGGACCCTCACAGTGGGATCAGCGGTTCTGACAAAAATAATCATGTTATAAATTGATCACAATCTCAGGTCTTGTCAAATTAATATTGAAAGATGTAGACAGTTTAATATTATGGTTAATTATTTTAAACCTTAAGCTGTGAGTCGTATCTGCTCAAATTGGTGGACGGTATCAAAAAAAAGCTAAAATATCTCTTTGATCATCATCATTGATCCTCTTTGAGCCAGACCACCACATGTCAGGATAAAAACCCACATCTCATCTCCTCTCATCCTGATCACCAGAACTCCTCAGGGCTGCTTCCTCGTTCCCCTACTATAATCCCTCTTCACAAACACTCAAATGGACAAAACACCACTAAAAACAAACAACCAGAATGAAAAACAGCCTCTTTCCACAAGCTGTGAAGGAAACATGGAGCAGCAGGATGAGAAACAGGTCAAAAGACCCAACAATAACCCAAAATATCATAATAGATTCCTCATAAACTGAATATAAACAAGGTTTACTACAGCACCTGAACAGGCACCAATAAGAAAAGAGGTTTAATCTCCACTCTCTTCGTACTCTGTGTGCAGGCATCAAAATCAAAGCAAATCCTCAGATAGTCAACAACTAAAAAATACATCTGTGTTTGGACAGTTACCTGGGAGATCATTCTTGGTAGTTTGAGACAGTTTGAGACCAACAACCACATGAGGACAACAAAATGAGCTGACTAACACCCAAAAAACACCCAAAAATATTGCAATAATTAAAGGATTCCTGACTAAACAATATCTTGACCAGCTAGTTCATGCATTTGTTTTCAGCAGGCTGGTAACGGTGTGTTTGCAGGTTTTAGTTAAAGTTCAGCCAGGTAGCTGCAGCTGAATGGTCCTGATCATTTTTGAATGTAAATTTTCATGTTGAATTACTGTATTTGTTGACAAATAAATGTTGATAAAGACAACAATTTCAGTGAAATGGTGGAAATAGGTTTAAATCAGTGTTTCAACAGATGCCTTATCAACAAGTGACAACTATTTCATGCATATGCCTGTGATATTAAAGTACACACACACACACACACACACAGGACAGCGGTACTTTAGCAGGTTTTATCAACAGGAAGTATCAGTGTGCACTACTGCTGCGCCCCCTAACGGCTCAGTCAGGAACAGTCCGACACACTGGAATCGAAAGCACTGTGGCCATGTTTTCGTTCAGAATAGTGTCACTGCCCAAATGTCTTCAATTATTTCACCAGCTTCCTGGTGCATTATTCGCTATTGATGTTTTTATTGCAGTGCTAAACAAAAACAAAGGACGTTTTTGAATGTCTTGAAAAGTCGATTGTCTATTTCTTCCTGAGAAAAGCGCAACACAGCGCTCAGAACGTGCGTGTAAAGAAAGTTTCCTCAACTTACCGCATTCTGCTGCTGGGAGCAGGATCCAAAACAGAAGACAAATGTTCATCTTCCTAAATGAAGGTCGCTAAACACTTGTTGTCCTCATCTGAAACAGTCTGGAAGCACCGTGACGAGGGTTCTTTATGATAACGACCGATTCTCTTAAAAGCGCGTCTCAAACGAGAGGAGTGTCGCGGGGGTTTTAAATGCGCGTGACAGTCGCGGTTCAACAACAGAGCTGGACCCGCCCCTCGGAATGTTTCGGGTTGTAAAAGAACACTCGTTCCGCCATGTGGGTGGAGCCTTCGTTCAGCACCAATCAAATACCCCCCATAGGGTGACGTCTGGGTCCAAACACGTGTTCACTGACACCGCCTTCGGACAGTTTGGAATTTTAGCACATAAACTCCTGATAACCGGATTTAAAATGATCAATTTCTAGCAACATAATTTGTGTCTTGGTCTCGTGGGACCTGCTCTTTCTTCTTGTATTCTTGACAGACAGCGATGGTGTTTTATTGCTATTTTAGCAACAAAACTGTTTGGACTCATTTTAAGGCTACAACAAAAATAGTGAGACTTACCTTTGAGCAACAGTGATGTTATGCATGTTAAAAAGAAAACTGGAAGCAAAACAGAGGTGAAAACTTTCAAAAATGTCCGGTCAACACTTGCATGGAGGATGTGTCTTCCACCAAGTGTTTTTCCATCTGCATTGAAACAAACAAAATAACAAAAATTGAATAAAATAACAATAAAACCAAAACAATAAAACAATGTATATGGGTCTACTTTACTTTACATGGAAAGTATTGTAATATTTATTATTGTAATAATCATATTTCATATATTATAGACGTGTTACTATAAACAACATATGGATGATGGGAACTGTAGGTGACACTGTGTAATACTCCAGACTATCATGCATAGAGGCACAGTGGCGCACTACAAGAGGGGTGATCTAAAAGAGCTCTGCAGTTTGGATTTCGTGTTCTCTGTCTCTAAAGCAAATTTTGTTGTAAGATTGACGTCATTTGGCTTTACAAGCTGCTGTTGTTATTCTCTCTCTCTGTTACCCCGTGTGTGCGTGTGTGTGTGTGTGTGTGTGTGGTGTGTGTGTGTGTGTGTGTGTGTGTGGTGTGTGTGTTCACCTGTTTTTTTTCCGCTTCTCTTAATTTGATCTGATGGATCATTTCTGGACATTCTTCATTGATGAATTGTCCAAAGAAATGGTTCCGAGTCTCATATCTGTTCCACGAATCTTTAATCATTTCTGCAGAAGGAGACAGGGCTTTCCATTTCTGAGCTCCAGCATCAAACTGAATGAAACCCTCTCCATTCACTGCCCAGTTGTCAAAAGCAGATTCAAGCCTCTCGTCTGACGTGATGCAGCCACGCGGCCGCTGAACATCTACAAGGATTGTTTTTTCTTTAGTTAAAGGTTTTAATTCCTCTTAGATGTGTTACAAAGCAAATGTGCTACAAACTTACACAGTGTGTGATTGATGAATTTAGAAAATCTTTGAGAACACCAAAAGCATCATTAAGGGCCACCTCACAGGTCCCAGGTAAGTTGTGGGATTCCAGGACGGGTTTGAAGTGTTCTTGTTGTGTCCCACTGTCACAGTGAGAGATCACAACTCCATCAAACTCTGTAACTTGTTCAAAATGGGGCCCAGATCCAGGCTGAACACGTCCTGTAGACAAGAACTCAAGAGAATGGGAACCTGAAACACACAAACAAATGGAGTCAAAACTCTGGACCCTCACAGTGGGATCAGCGGTTCTGACAAAAATAATCATGTTATAAATTGATCCCAATCTCAGGTCTTGTCAAATTAATATTGAAAGATGTAAACAGTTTAATATTATGGTTAATTATTTTAAACCTTAAGCTGTGAGTCGTATCTGCTCAAATTGGTGGACGGTATCAAAAAAAGCTAAAATATCTCTTTGATCATCATCATTGATCCTCTTTGAGCCAGACCACCACATGTCAGGATAAAAACCCACATCTCATCTCCTCTCATCCTGATCACCAGAACTCCTCAGGGCTGCTTCCTCGTTCCCCTACTATAATCCCTCTTCACACAAACACTCAACTGGACAAAACACCACTAAAAACAAACAACCAGAATGAAAAACAGCCTCTTTCCACAAGCTGTGAAGGAAACATGGAGCAGCAGGATGAGAAACAGGTCAAAAGACCCAACAATAACCCAAAATATCATAATAGATTCCTCATAAACTGAATATAAACAAGGTGTTACTACAGCATCTGAACAGGCACCAATAAGAAAAGAGGTTTAATCTTCACTCTCTTCGTACTCTGTGTGCAGGCATCAAAATCAAAGCAAATCCTCAGATAGTCAACAAACTAAAAAATACATCTGTGTTTGGACAGTTACCTGGGAGATCATTCTTGGTAGTTTGAGACAGTTTGAGAACAACAACCACATGAGGACAACAAAATGAGCTGACTAACACCCAAAAATATTGCAAGAATTAAAGGATTCCTGACTAAACAATCTTGACCAGCTTGTTCATGCATTTGTTTTCAGCAGGCTGGTAACGGTGTTTTGCAGGTTTTAGTTAAAGTTCAGCCAGGTAGCTGCAGCTGAATGGTCTTGTGGGCATAAATACATTTCAGATTGACTTGCGCAGTATGAAACATCCGGACCCTGAAGATTAACTCATGATTCTCACAACCACAAACAAACTTCCTAAGGTGTCGGAAGACAGACAGACAGACAGACAGACAGACACAGACACACAGACCACACACACACACACAGCACACACACACACACAACCACACGCACACACAGGGCAGAGGTACATACACGGAAGTCTACAGTATGCTGCGCTTGCGGCTTTCGGTGTGTCACTGCAGTTCGAAACAGCGACATACGCGGAAGCACTGAAGTTTCCACGTTCGGTTGCACATTTTCGTTTCGAATAGTGTCACTGCCCAAATATCTTCAAGTATCACACCAGCTTCCTGGTGCATTATTCGCTATTGATGTTTTTATTGCAGAGCTAAACAAAACAAAGGGCGTTTTTGAATGTTCTTTAAAAGTCGATGGCATATCACCGACCAGTTGAGGTGTTCAATCAATCACGTCATTTTGAATATTATATATTCATGCAAGAGTTTGGGGAGAGTTGTTTTAATCAGAATCATTGTGTGTTCTTTGATTAGCATGTTGCTCAAAAGGTGTTGGCTGCCTAAAGGAGTCATGTGAGATTGTGAGTCTTTGGGGGGCATCTGAGAGGAACAAGACCAAAATGGGAGAGAAGAGCATCTACACAGAGAGCTGATTGATTGTTTGTCTATTTCTACCTGAGAAAAGCGCAACACAGCGCTCAGAACGTGCGTGTAAGAAAGTTTCCTCAACTTACCGCATTCTGCTGCTGGGAGCAGGATCCAAAACAGAAGACAAATGTTCATCTTCCTAAATGAAGGTCGCTAAACACTTGTTGTCCTCATCTGAAACAGTCTGGAAGAACCATGACGAGGGTTCTTTGTGATAAAGACCGATTCTCTTAAAAGCGCGTCTAAAACGAGAGGAGTTTCGCGGGGGTTTTGCATGAGCGAGAAAGTCGTGGTCCAATAAGAGCGCTGGATACCGCATTGTGGAGCCTTCGCTCAGCTCCAGGAAATTCCCCCCATAGAGGTGGCGTCTGGGTCCAAACACGTGATTCACTGACACCGCCTTCGGACAGTTTGGAATTTTAGCACATAAACTCCTGATAACCGGATTTAAAATGATCAATTTCTAGCAACATAATTTGTGTCTTGGTCTCGTGGGACCTGCTCTTTCTTCTTGTATTCTGACAGACAGCGATGGTGTTTTATTGCTATTTTAGCAACAAAACTGTTTTGGACTCATTTTAAGGCTACAACAAAAATAGTGAGACTTACCTTTGAGCAACAGTGATGTTATGCATGTGAAAAAGAAAACTGGAAGCAAAACAGAGGTGAAAACTTTCAAAAATGTCCGGTCAACACTTGCATGGAGGATGTGTCTTCCACCAAGCGTTTTTCCATCTGCATTGAAACAAACAAAATAACAAAAATTGAATAAAATAACAATAAAACCAAAACAATAAAACAATGTATATGGGTCTACTTTACCTACATGGAAAGTATTGTAATATTTATAATTGTAATAATCATATTTCATATATTATAGACGTGTTACTATAAACAACATATGGATGATGGGAACTGTAGGTGACACTGTGTAATACTCCAGACTATCGTGCATAGAGGCACAGTGGAGCACTACAAGAGGGGTGATCTAAAAGAGCTCTGCAGTTTGGATTTCATGTTCTCTGTCTCTCAAGCAAATTTTGTTGTAAGATTGACGTCATTGGCTTTACAAGCTGCTGTTGTTATTCTCTCTCTCTGTTACCCCGTGTGTGTGTGTGTGTGTGTGTGTGTGTGTGTGTGTGTGTGTGTGTGTGTGTGTGTGTGTGTGTGTGTGTGTGTGTTCACCTGTTCTTTTCTCAACTTCTCTTAATTTGATCTGACGGATCATTTCTGGACACAGTTGTTGGGGTCCAGGGTTGTGCCTGGTCTTCCCTGCAGGGGGGCGTGAGGAGCTCAGTTTGCGCTGCAGGCAGGCGCACGTGTGTGCAATTAACATCGCCACCTACTTAAGGAGGGAGCGCCTGCCCATCAGGGCCAGAGGGTTGTGGTGCTTTGCTTGGCCTGTCTTGTCTTCCCTGCACATTTAAGTAGTGATGTCCAAATGAGGTTTCATGACGCTTTGAAACCTTTTGGACCATTGTGTTGAAAATTGGTTCATTACTCGAAGCTTCAATCATTTCGAACGCGGGCGTCATCCGCTGGCGCATTGGTGGTACTGCAGCCATGCAAAAGGTTGATGACCCAGCAAGCGTGCACTTTGAGTTTTGCTGTTTGTGCACTTTTGATGTTGTATTATTATAATATTATTTTCTATATATTTTAGGAACAGATGGGGGTATGGGCCTAAGGTGCTTGGGTGAACTGGGTGTGCTTATGCATTTTATTTAAAAACAACAGTTTCTCCACAGTCGAGGGTTTGAGGCGGTTTCTCTTTTTTGAAACCATTTCCCCGGCTTTAGAAAACACCCTCTCGCAGGGCACAGAGGATGCTGGGTTGCGAGGAGGTACTGGTTTGCCAGGTGGTACAGGTTTGGGTATCGGGCTTTGTTTGTCGTCCAGTACACCAGAGGGTCCTGTGATCGTTCAAGTGGAGGGGCTGACAGATAACGCTGCACCTCCACTATGGCATCAGCGGTGGCATTCCTGGACGCTCTTGCTTCTTCAGCATCCCTGTCCAGCAGCTTCCACGGATCAATGACTCAAAATAAAACATTACATAAAGTTTAGTCCGTACATGAATCAATGCAAATAAATCTATTGATCAAATTCTATCATTTTTGTACCTTGGGAAGAAGCAGCTGGTTCTGGCTGTGCTGTTGAAGTGGATGGTGGGTCCTCTTGGGTGGGTGCATTCGGCAACAATGCCGCACACTCCGACTTTAACCAGTGCACAGCTGACTCGGCATTTGAAGGGCTTTGGAATCCGAGTGTTTTAAATCTTGGGTCAAGTAATGATGATAAAGAGAAGATGCTTGTGGTTTCTATCCCACTGAGTTTATCATTCATAATTCTATTGAGGTTTATGCCAAGGTCTTTTGCCATTTGTTTGAGTTCCGGCCCGCAACGCAATAAGATTTTTATATTTTATATGTGCACCCCCCCACCCCTGCCTTAAAAGCTCTCAAGCAGTTCCAGCGATGTTCTCTGCTGTGTGACTGATAGGAAAAGGCCGAACTCCCACCAGGGATGTGGAGAGTTCACCTGCATGAATAGCATGACAGGTGACAGCGAGATACGCATCCATGTTGATGGAGGTCCACATATCTGCGGTCAAGCTGACACTGTCAACATTCTGCAGGGCTGCCTTGGCCTTCTCCTTTTCTTCCACATCCCTCCTCTCCACCATGGCTTTAACTGTCTGCCTTGATGGAAGGGTGCATGTGGGATCCAGTTTAGCCACCAGAGCACAGAAGCCAGGATCAGACACCACAGTGAAAGGCTGGGAATCTTTCACTATGAAATCCACTAGAGCTTCATCAAGCTCCTGCTTCCTGCTACATAAAATATGGAAGTTAGCAGAACAAGATTCATTTAGTTAATTAACTAATTCTATACACCCAAACCTGCGCAGTAAAGTTTGAAAGTTACTCTTAATATGCCTGGAACAGCACCCACTCACCTGGTGGAAACGTCATCACAGCAGCCTCATCATTGATGACGTGTTGTTATTATATGTCGGGAACAAAGCAAACACTTCACCTGCAAATTAAAAATGAGATGTGTGTGTGTGGTTTATTATTTGTTACTGTGTGAATAAGAGTTGAAAAATACGTTTGTAACACTTACCTTGTTCGGCGGCACCATTTCAAAGTGGTCCCAGACTTGAGATCTCTTCCTGGTTGGTTCCATGTGTGGCAGGGCGGGTGGCTGCGCTCCGAACAGGTGCCATATGGAGGTAGTGCCTTAATTGGTGGGTGGGGAGAAAAGGTTTATATAAGGCACTGCCTCCAGCTGGCGTTAGTTGTTTTCCTCTTCGACAGTACGGCGGGGTTACGGCTTATCTGGGCGGTTCGACCAACAGAAACTGTTTCACAGCGCGAGCTGTCTGGCAGCGCCAAGAAGGTTGGTGCTTCCTCCCGCCTAGAGCGCTTTGCCGTGAGGGCACGCGCGCTAGTTTGCACTGGGCAGGTAAGGCGCAGCAATGCGCGTCACTGACTCCCCCACTCACTCGGTTGATAAATGTTAATGGGGCTGTTCTTGCTGCAGTTGGCTGACGTCAGTGGGTCGCGATGCCCCAGCGGGAACCCCTCACGGAGTGGGGGCGCCACCAAACACAGTCGGCACGGACTACCTCGCGTACTGGACCCACGCTTTTACCCACACAACACTCTTGCCTTCTGACTTTGATCATTTAATTTCTCTGTCAACACTGCTCCTGCTTTTAATGGTTATACACCCCCATATCCTTGGCCACCCCATCACCCTTCCACCCAAAACTCCCCTTTTGTGCTGTCTCCTCCCAACTCACTAGCAGAACCCCCTTTGTAAGATGTTCATTCCTCTGACCTCTTGAATGAATCCAGTAATTAGCAGCCAACTGTTTCCTCTTCAGCCACAGTGGCATTTCCCCCCCCTGTTCCTGGAGCGCACACACAGGTGAGATTTTGACTGGCCCATGTAGAGTCTAAGTCAGGGTCGGCAACCCAAAATGTTGAAAGAGCCATATTGGACCAAAAAAACAAGAAACAAATCTGTCTGGAGCCGCAAAAAATTAAAAGCCTTATAATGAAGGCAACACAGGCGGTAAGTGTCTATATTAGCTGTATTAGCCTACTTTCCAAATGGTAAGTAGGCCACAAATACATAATGAGCATTCATGATTGTAGCTACAACGGTCCAATGAAATAATGGCCACGCATCATACAGATGTCTTTTGAAAAGAACCCTACAAGTGACCTATCAAAGGAAACATACATAAAGAACAATACATTTTTAAGCCATTTCAACAATAACGAATTGAGACAAATGAAATTATGACCATTTTAAAAATGTAAAATAAATATTGAATGAATTTTTCAATTAACATGTCTCTCAGACAGTTACAATGATGAAATGTTTATTTTCCTGCCGCGCATCCTGGAGAGAATGACGCCCCATGTGACCACTCTGCTGTACGATGGTGCTTTAAGTTTAACTTCCATTATCATGGGATGTTTTTAAACTTTAAGAATGTTTGTCACGTTTTCTCTCCGACAAAATTATATTAAAACAATTTCCATTTTCATATTTTTGAAAAAGCTCAGGGAGCCACTAGGGCGGCGCCAAAGAGCCGCATGCGGCTCCAGAGCCGCGGGTTGCCGACCCCTGGTCTAAGTGCTTGCACCGGGATCATATCCAGCAAAGTTCTGAAATCAGCTACATTGCTGCGATCTCATTATATTTACCACTTTTTTCTTTTACATTAACTTACTACCTGCCTGATATGATCCTTCCAGCTCAGCCTCTGGTCAAAGTAGATACCAAGGAAGCGGAAACTCTCAACCCTTTCTAACACACTCCCATATGTTTTTAGATTGCTCTCTCCTACCCTCTTTCTTGTTAATACTTTGTCTTTTCAGATGAAAGCTTAAGGCCCCATTTAATCCCCCCGTCTTTAACTTTACTTTACTTCCCCTCCTGCATCCTCTTGACAATATACTGGAAGTTCCTCCCTCTTGTCCAAGGAGCCCCATCGTCAGAAAACAGCGACCTCCTCGTACCATCGGAATACTTGGAAATATATATTCAATCATTTATCATTAGTGAATAAAGATTTGGACTGACCACTGAACGCTGTGTAGCGTTTTCAACGATGTTTTGTCTTGACATTTCTGCCCCCATCCTCACCTGGATGGATCTATCACTTCGCTTTTTTACCCACTCTCACTGCTATTTTCCTGCTGGTAAGAAAGTTCCTGATCCATGCTGTTGATGTGATATAATTTCATAAGCAGTCCATCCTTTCCCATCATATCATATCCTTTTTCTATATAAAAAATACAGCATTACACTTTCTTTATTGATCTGGACTGTCCTTATCTCATTCTCTAAATGTAAAACCTACTGTGCTGCTTCTTTTCCTAAACCCACTTTTATATCATTTTCAGTTTTTCCCTGGTTTCTAAATAAGAGTTCAGCCTTTCATTAATCAATTTTTTTTCCATAGTTTTGCCTACAAAGGTTGTTAGATCTATTGTTCTGTAGCTCTCTAGCAAACCCGGGTCCTTACTTGGCTTACAGATTGGTACAATAGCAGTTTCTTTCCATTGATTAGGTCATTTTCCCTCCCCTCACAGCTTATTATACAATTTCAATAATGCCCCTTTACTTTGAACACTAATTTTATCTAATATAATTTATTTGGTCTTCCCTGGAGTTGTTTTTCCAGCTTTTTAAAAATGCGTTATTTGTATTGTCATTGAAAACCTTGTCACACTTGCCTTTTTCTTTCAATCCTGCCTTCTTTCTCTTTATTACTCAAATTTTCTGTGCTTTTTGTTTTAGCAAATATTTGTGCTATTAGTGCTGCTGATTATTTGTCCTCTACAATAAAGTTCCCTTCATCTTCCATAACTGGGCATCCCTATTCTTGTCTACTTCCTAACATTCTTGTGATCATACCCCACAGTCTTGTCATTGGTGTCTTCCTACCAAGCGACTCGATACGATACTTTCTCCAGACTCCCGTCTGTTCCTCTTATCACTCCCCTCGCTGTGAGGAGATTCCCCTCGTCTTATTCCTCTCCCTCTCCCCTTCAGTTCCTTGTCTGTGTTTCCCGTGTCTGTTTCCAGGCTGGGAGGGGCTGCTTCCTGCTTCACTCCCATCGTGCGATCTACACACCTGGAACTCGTCTTCAGAAAATCACCTTCACCTGTCTCCTGGTTTAAAAGACTGGTCCACGCTTCCATCATGGCCAATTTGTGGTGCAGCCCTCTGTGATCGCCCATTCAGATGTCTGTTCGTGCCACCCAGCCTGCTCTGACAAAGACTTTATTAGCTCTGGTTCTTTGAGGGATTCTGCTGCCACCTTTTCAGTAAAGTTTAGTCTGGTCAATCTACTCGGTCCTGTGTGTGTCTGCTGCTCCTAAAACGAGCTGCTGTCTGCTGTTCCTTATAATTTATTAAAGTCTTGAGTTTCGGGTTGTTGTTTTTTTTTTTCATTTTTAAAATTTCTTTTATTTACTTCTTGGAATAGTTACATTTGCTGCTTCAGTTATAAATTGACATATTTCATTATTCAGTTCTGGTTTACACCAACTGCCCTTAGTTTGCCCCAGCAAATATTCTGAACGTATCCATTTGCTCCCTCACATTTCCATCTTCCTCCTCCTTTGTTCCGACCCCTAACGCTTTCAGTTTCTAGACCTATTGGATGATGGTCTCTACCCACTGTGCTGCTTCTCAACACTTCCCAGTTGCTTTTCCATGTTAAAACCTGTGATGCCGATGTGTGATCTCTTGATGGCTCGGTGCCCTTTGCCACTTTCACCCTCACGGCCAAACCAGTATTCAAGCATGCCTTTGTCATCTAACATGTCTTCCATTACTTCGAGTCCTCCTGATATCCCCCCATGTGCATTAAAATCTCCACACCAAACTATCTTTCAACTTAATAAACCCAAATTTGGTTTGAGTCATTCCTCTTGTACACAAATAATATCCACGTGTTCCTGTAATTCAGGGATATATTTTTTTACTTTTGCCTGTTTGTGATGAGACTTTGACCATTCCAAGGTCAGAAAAGGTGATGATCAGGGTTGTCTGTTGTCACTCTTTGAACAGGGAACCAGCAGTGATGAGCAGCTCACTCTTCCTCTCAACATAGTTTTAGCTCATAACCAACACCAGGCTGCTTCAGCTACCTTTACCAGACTGAACTGCTTCTGTCCTCATCTGAGCTCCATCAGCAGATTCAACACTGACAGGAGGAAATCACTGAGGTCACCATGACAACGAAACAGGATGTAGCTTCATTTGGCTTTACAAGCTGCTGTTGTTATTCTCTGTTACCCCACATGTGTGTGTGTGGTTGTGGTGTGTGTGTGTGTGTGTGTGTGTGTGTGTGTGTGTGTGTTGTGTGTGTGTGTGTGTGTGTGGTGTGTGTTGACCTGTTCTTTTCTCAACTTCTTAATTTGATCTGTTGGATAATTTCTGCACAGTGTTCCTTGATGAAGTGTCCCAACAAATGGTTCTGAGCCTCACGGTTGTTCCACAAATCTTTAATCATTTCTGCAGGCGACAGATGACAGAACAGTGTCCCTGAACCTGTTCAGCCAGTGTTCTGCCCTAAACCTTCTACATTCAGAGGTTTCTGTGTGGATTCGCTTTGTATGAAAAGTACTGGTGTTTCAGCAGGACATTACCGGTACTTTAATGACCAGAAAAAGACTAAAATATGAGACCAAATATGTAACTAAACCTGGCCAAATTAAGTTATTTTTTCAAAATGGGTACAACACAAATGAACTAAAAGAGTCAGTGGTCATTTCATGAAACATCCTGGGAGAACTTCCAAACTGCACTGATAAAGCTGCGATCCCAGGGGATTGGAACCCACAACCTTGTTGCTGTGATGAGACAATGTTAACCACCTCATCTAATCAGACATTCCCTCATGTAAATGAAAATAAACATTATCACACAGGCTCTTAACAAAAATAAAACTCATTTATTGCAGGAAGTAAAAACATACAATATTTACAAACATTTAATAATGAAAAAAAGCGAAACTCTTAATGATTTCACACATCAAGTTCTGCAAGTTATTTTACAAACACTATTAAAACAGTTTATTATTTTACACACAATATTAGTGGACCAGTTTCACATGAATTTGTTAGATTCTTCTAGGAAGAACTTCATAACATAAGACGGGTCAAAGTGCTCAAGCTTTCCATAGTTTGGCTTCTTAAAACAGATGACAGTCAGTGAAGGTTAGACCCGTGTCTGTAGCATAAATCAAATCAATATTTATTTATATAGCGTCTTTTACAATCAAAATTGTTTCAAGGCGCTTTCCAGAATCCCAGGGCCTGACCCCAGATAAGCAACAGTGGCAAGGAAAAACTCCCCTTTAACAGGAAGAAACCTTGAGCAGGACCAGGCTCATGTAGGGGGACCCTCCTGCTGATGGGGGGCTGGGTAGAGAGAGAGGAGGGGGGGAGGACAGGTAGAGGAGAGAATAGGTAGGAGAGGAGAGGGAGAGGCTCAGAAACACATACAAAAATACACTATACAGCGGGTCAGCGGGGCCGGAGGTCATCACGCAGCTCCGAAGGCGGCGATACCTGTAAATGAATAGTGGGGGGGGGGGGGGAGAAGCAGAAAAACTATACAAGAATCAGCATAACTAGTCTGCTTGATGAGGAGGAGAGGAGAGGAGAGGAGAGGAGAGAAGAGGAGAGGAGAGGAGAGGAGAGGAGAGGAGAGGAGAGGAGAGGAGAGGAGAGGAGAGGAGAGGAGAGAGAAGGAGAGAGGAGAGGAGAGGAGACCATGACCCAGTGGGGTGACAGAGGCCTGTCAGGTGATCATGTTTCCGGACCCCGGCAGCCTTGGCCTATAGCAGCATAACTGAGATGTGACCTAACGATTAGACGACCCCATAAGTATGATAATCTGTCTGTCTATGATAGTAACTGGAACTGCAGAATTAGTAACAATAAGCTTTTTCAAAGAGGTAGGTTTTAAGTCTGATCTTAAAAGTAGCGATGGAGCCTCCCGTACCTGGACAGGGAGCTGGTTCCATAGCAGGGGGGCCTGGTAGCTAAATGCCAAAGCTCTGCTACTGGATGACAACACAGTCCAAATATTACAGTACATGTGACTTTGGATCCTCTGTTCAGGTCTATACGTTTCTATAGACGTGCACTTTCAGCATGAAGAGTAAAACATCCTGGATCATTGATGTCGTCTCTGCTCAAGTCCTCCGTGGATAAAATCCATCTTCCCCCAGTTATTCATCAATGGACTCATGAGTTAAGTTTCCTTCACCACTTTTTCCTCTCTTGTGACTATGAAGAAATAAAATGAAGGAACAATTAATAGATGCTGACAGGTGTATTTCACAAGAAACATCATTAACATTCTATTAATGCAGGGCCACAATAGTAAAATATCAGCTCACAGACTGACTTGAAAGTTACAATCAAAGAAGTGAGACTTACACACAAGAGTCATTACGGAGATTAAACAACAAACTGTAAAGATGATGCCGATAATTCTCCAAAGCGTCATCTGGATGTAAAGGATGTGTCGTCCATCAAGTGTGTTTCCATCTGCTCATAAAAGAGTATAAACAACAAAAACATGATTATTGTAATCACCAAACTGGCCATACTTTACTCTATGCAGCATGTCGTCATATGTGTTATTGTAATAAACTTATTTTTAATATTTTGAAAGCTGTGCTCCGAATAACAGAAAGTGTAACTGACTCTATTTAGAGTATTTCAACTGTTACATTTATTAACTGTCTGGACCAACGTGACATGCCGACAGTTGTCTGAGGCCTG
The DNA here is from genome assembly GCF_003711565.1 of Takifugu flavidus. Lineage (NCBI taxonomy): Eukaryota > Metazoa > Chordata > Actinopteri > Tetraodontiformes > Tetraodontidae > Takifugu > Takifugu flavidus. The sequence goes on along the minus strand of NW_026621914.1, from coordinate 28,522 downwards.
GACACAGACTGAAGCTCAACGTTGCGCACTGATAATTCTGTGCCAAGACGATAGAAAGGTGGGTGGCTGCGCTGCTGCAGCGCCCCCTGCTGGCAGAGGGTGATTCTGTGCATTCCACTGCCTGTACCAAACTGTAACTCTGTAGTAGCTCGTTTCTTTCTGGAAACATGTGAAGCACGTTAAATGTTGTTAATTACCGTAAATGGGATGAAAAAAAAAAATAAAACTTGTGGAGAGACATAAAAAAATTCTCAAATAAGTTTCAACAATATCGAAACAGCCGTTTCTGACAGAGTTAATGACCAACACTGCTGTAATCTCAGCCAGAAAAGATCCAAAGGTCTGCTTTCAGACGGAGGAAGACCAGAGAATCACCAGGAACGTTTCAGAGCTTCTTCATGAGGGACTTTTACCAGAGTACCCAACACACCAGAACCCCCCCAGCAACAATAAGATCCCACTGGCCTGTGTGCAGCCTGGATCATGACTCAATAACAATCATGCAGCAGTATGTAAATGTAAAGTTCTCACCCCACATGACAGTGATGGTTCTGTCTTCTGTTTGGACAACACAGCCATAGATGTTGGTGTGGATCAGGGGGACCTCAGCTGTCAGGATGAGGATCACTGATCCATCCCCAGAAGGCAACGGGCCAGTTACAGTGATCCAGTTTGCCTTGGTGGCCCCGTCTTCAGTCAGAGACACTGAACGCACTGATTTGTCAGTACTGGTGACGTGGCACTTCAGCAATGCCCTGGTTCTGTCAACAGGGTTGGCAAACACACGGAGATCTGCAGGAGGATAGAAAAGGTGATGATCAGGGTGGGACCAGCCAGGGAAGAAAAGATACTTTTGTATGTGTTCAGGTTAATTCCTGAATTATGTCCAATGAGCCAAATCTGTGTGGTTGTTAGATTTTACATGCTATGTCATAAAAAACAGGTATTTCATGAATCTGTGTAAGTCCTCACAAAGATACAAGTACAAATATATGTGTGTGTTTATTCACCTGTTCTTTTTTCCCCGTTTCTCTAATTTGATCTGATGGATCATTTCTAGACAGTATCTCCTGATGAATTGTCCAAACAAATGGTTCCGAGCCTCATAGCCGTTCCACGAATCTTTAATCATTTCTGCAGAAGGAGACAGGGCTTTCCATTTCTGAGCTCCAGCATCAAACTGAATGAAACCTCTCCATTCACTGCCCAGTTGTCAAAAGCAGATTCAAGCCTCTCGTCTGACGTGATGCAGCCACGCCGCCGCTGAACATCTACAAGGATGTTTTTTTTCTCTTTATTAAAGGTTTTAATTCCTCTTAGATGTGTTACAAAGCAAATGTGCTACAAACGTACTCCGTGTGTGATTGATGAATTTAGAAATCGCTTTGAGAGCATCAAAAACATCATAACATGCTGCTGTGCAGGTCCCAGGTAAGTTGTGGGATTCCAGGACGGGTTTGAAGTGTTCTGTTGTGTCCCACTGTCACAGTGAGAGATCACAACTCCATCAAACTCTGTAACTTGTTCAAAATGGAGCCCAGATCCAGGCTGAACACGTCCTGTAGACAAGAACTCAAGAGAATGGGAACCTGAAACACACAAACAAATGGAGTCAAAACTCTGGACCCTCACAGTGGGATCAGCGGTTCTGACAAAAATAATCATGTTATAAATTGATCCCAATCTCAGGTCTTGTCAAATTAATATTGAAAGATGTAAACAGTTTAATATTATGGTTAATTATTTTAAACCTTAAGCTGTGAGTCGTATCTGCTCAAATTGGTGGACGGTATCAAAAAAGCTAAAATATCTCTTTGATCATCATCATTGATCCTCTTTGAGCCAGACCACCACATGTCAGGATAAAAACCCACATCTCATCTCCTCTCATCCTGATCACCAGAACTCCTCAGGGCTGCTTCCTCGTTCCCCTACTATAATCCCTCTTCACAAACACTCAACTGGACAAAACACCACTAAAAACAAACAACCAGAATGAAAAACAGCCTCTTTCCACAAGCTGTGAAGGAAACATGGAGCAGCAGGATGAGAAACAGGTCAAAAGACCCAACAATAACCCACAATATCATAATAGATTCCTCATAAACTGAATATAAATAAGGTTTACTACAGCACCTGAACAGGCACAAATAAGAAAAGAGGTTTAATCTCCACTCTCTTCGTACTCTGTGTGCAGGCATCAAAATCAAAGCAAATCCTCAGATAGTCAACAACTAAAAAATACATCTGTGTTTGGACAGTTACCTGCAACTTTCATGCATATGCTTTTGATATTAAAATATTAAATAAATATTAAAACACACACACAGGACAGCGGTACTTTAGCAGATGATTCATCAACCGGAAGTCTCAGTGTGCAGTACTGCTGCGCCCCCTAACGGCTCAGTCAGGAACGCCCCCTCGCACTGGAAACGGAAGCACTGGAGTTTCCACGTTCCGTGACCCATGTTGGCGTTTAGAATAGTGTCACTGCCCAAATATCTTCAAGTATTTCACCAGCTTCCTGGTGCATTATTCGCTATTGATGTTTTTATTGCAGAGCTAAACAAAAACAAAGGGCGTTTTTGAGTTTTTTTTATAGTTTTATATTTATATTCTATTTTAAATGATTCTATTTTATTTCTTATTGTACTCTCTTTTTATTATCTTTAATAGGTTTTTATGGTGTGAGTCTTTGGGGGACATCTGAGAGGAACAAGACCAAATGTGGGAGAAGAGCATCTACACAGAGAGCTGATTGATTGTTTGTCTATTTCTACCTGAGAAAAGCGCAACACAGCGCTCAGAACGTGCGTGTAAAGAAAGTTCCTCCTCCTCAACTTACCGCATTCTGCCGCTGGGAGAAGGATCCAAAACAGAAGACAAATGTTCATCTTCCTAAATGAAGGTCGCTAAACACTTGTTGTCCTCATCTGAAACAGTCTGTTTGGAAGCACCATGACGAGGGTTCTTTGTGATAAAGACCGATTCTCTTAAAAGCGCGTCTCAAACGAGAGGAGTGTCGCTGGAATTTGAATGAGTGAGAGCGAGATAGTCGTGGTCCAATAAGAGCGCTGGATACCGCATTGGCGGAGCCTCCGTTCAGCACCAGGAAATTCCCCCCATAGAGGTGACGTCTGGGTCCAAACACGTGTTCACTGACACCGCCTTCGGACAGTTTGGAATTTTAGCACATAAACTCCTGATAACCGGATTTAAAATGATCAATTTCTCGCAACATAATTTGTGTCTTGGTCTCGTGGGACCTGCTCTTTCTTCTTGTATTCTTGACAGACAGCGATGGTGTTTTATTGCTATTTTAGCAACAAAACTGTTTTGGACTCATTTTAAGGCTACAACAAAAATAGTGAGACTTACCTTTGAGCAACAGTGATGTTATGCATGTTAAAAAGAAAACTGGAAGCAAAACAGAGGTGAAAACTTTCAAAAATGTCCGGTCAACACTTGCATGGAGGATGTGTCTTCCACCAAGTGTTTTTCCATCTGCATTGAAACAAACAAAATAACAAAAATTGAATAAAATAACAATAAAACCAAAACAATGAAACAATGTATATGGGTCTACTTTACTTTACATGGAAAGTATTGTAATATTTATAATTGTAATAATCATATTTCATATATTATAGACGTGTTACTATAAACAACATATGGATGATGGGAACTGTAGCTGACACTGTGTAATACTCCAGACTATCATGCATAGAGGCACAGTGGAGCACTACAGGAGGGGTGATCTAAAAGAGCTCTGCAGTTTGGATTTCATGTTCTCTGTCTCTAAAGCAAATTTTGTTGTAAGATTGACTTCATTTGGCTTTACAAGCTGCTGTTGATATCTCTCTCTCTCTCCGTTACCCGTGTGTGTGTGGTGTGTGTGTGTGTGTGTGTGTGTGTGTGTTGTGTGTGTGTGTGTGTGTGTGTGTGTGTGTGTGTGTGTTCACCTGTTCTTTTCTCAACTTCTCTTAATTTGATCTGACGGATCATTTCTGGACACAGTTGTTGGGGTCCAGGGTTGTGCCTGGTCTTCCCTCCAGGGGGCGTGAGGAGCTCAGTTTGCGCTGCAGGCAGGCGCACGTGTGGGCAATTAACATCTGGCCACCTACTTAAGGAGGGAGCGCCTGCCCATCAGGGCCAGAGGGTTGTGGTGCTTTGTGGAGTGTTGCCCCAGTGTTGCTGTGCTTGGCCTGTCTTGTCTTCCCTGCGCATTTAAGTAGTGATGTCCAAATGAGGTTTCATGACGCTTTGAACCCTTTTGGACCATTGTGTTGAAAATTGGTTCATTACTCGAAGCTTCAATCATTTCGAACGCGGGCGCCATCTGCTGGCGCATTGGTGGTACTGCAGCCATGCAAAAGGTTGATGACCCAGCAAGCGTGCACTTTGAGTTTTGCTGTTTGTGCACTTTTGATGTTGTATTATTATTATATTATTTTTCTATATATTTTAGGAACAGATGGGGGGTATGGGCCTAAGGTGCTTGGGTGAACTGGTGTGCTTATGCATTTTTATTTAAAAAACAACAGTTTCTCCACAGTCGAGGGTTTGAGGCGGTTTCTCTTTTTTGAAACTATTTCCCCGGCTTTAGAAAACACCCTCTCGCAGGGCACAGAGGATGCTGGTGTTGCGAGGTACTGGTTTGCCAGGTGGTACAGGTTTGGGTACAGGGCTTTGTTTGTCGTCCAGTACACCAGAGGGTCCTGTGATCGTTCAAGTGGAGGGGCTGACAGATAACGCTGCACCTCCACTATGGCATCAGCGGTGGCATTCCTGGACACTCTTGCTTCTTCAGCATCCCTGTCCAACAGCTTCCACAGACCAATGACTCAAAATAAAACATTACATAAAGTTTAGTCCGTACATGAATCAATGCAAATAAATCTATTGATCCAAATTCTATCATTTTTGTACCTTGGGAAGAAGCAGCTGGTTCTGGCTGTGCTGTTGAAGTGGATGGCGGGTCCTCTTGGGTGGGTGCATTACGCAACAATGCCGCACACTCCGATTTTAACCGGTGCACAGCTGACTCGGCATTTGAAGGGCTTTGGAATCCGAGTGTTTTAAATCTTGGGTCAAGTAATGATGATAAAGAGAAGATGCTTGTGGTTTCTATCCCACTGAGTTTCATTCATAATTCTATTGAGGTTTATGCCAAGGTCTTTTGCCATTTTGTTTGAGTTCTGTGCCATCAGCTCACTCAAAGCATGCTTCAGCATTTTTATCAGGGGTGTTATTTTTGATCCCGACACCTCTTTTCATGTGAGCTCTACGGTGGCAGCATGAAAAGGTGACGGTATCTTCCTACACTCAGATGCACACTCAAAGTCATTTGCAGTCAATAGGTCCAAATCTGTGGGCAGAGTGGTCAGAGCAGCGGCAGCTGCATCCCTCTGCTCATAAAGACGCTGCAGCAGCTCATAGGTGCTATTCCATCTTGTGTCTACTTCAATTATTAGTTTTGTGACAGGACGGCCCATTTGCACCTGGATCTGCTGCAGCTTCTCTTTAGCGGTGGTGCTTGATTTAAAATAGGTGATCATCCGCCTCGTTTTTGATCTTATATTATCTAGCCCAGGAGTAGCATCCATGGCCTTTTTGACAATCAAGTTTAGTGCGTGAGCCAGGCAGACGGCGTGCTGCACCCGCAGAATATTTGCTGCACCCGCAGAATATTTGCTGCACCCGCAGAATATTTGCTGCAGCATCAGTCACCAAGCACCTCACCTTCTCTTCAAGAGCCCATTCCCTTAAAATCTCTCGAGCAGTTCCAGCGATGTTCTCTGCTGTGTGACTGATAGGAAAAGGCCGAACTCCCACCAGGGTGGTGGAGAGTTCACCTGCATGAATAGCATGACAGGTGACAGCGAGATACGCATCCATGTTGATGGAAGTCCACATATCTGCGCTCAAGCTGACACTGTCAACATTCTGCAGGGCTGCCTTGGCCTTCTCCTTTTCTTCCACTTCCCTCCTCTCCACCATGGCTTTAACTGTCTGCCTTGATGGAAGGGTGCATGTGGGATCCAGTTTAGCCACCAGAGCACGGAAGCCAGGATCAGACACCACAGTGAAAGGCTGGGAATCTTTCACTATGAAATCCACTAGAGCTTCATCAAGCTCCTGCTTCCTGCTACATAAAATATGGAAGTTAGCAGAACAAGATTAATTTAGTTAATTAACTAATTCTATACACCCAAACCTGCGCAGTAAAGTTTAAAAGTTACTCTTAATATTGCCTGGAACAGCACCCACTCACCTGGTGGAAACGTCATCACAGCAGCCTCATCATTGATGACGTGTTGTTATTATATGTCGGGAACAAAGCAAACACTTCACCTGCAAATTAAAAATGAGATGTGTGTGTGGTTTGTTATTTGTTACTGTGTGAATAAGAGTTGAAAAATACGTTTGTAACACTTACCTTGTTCGGCGGCACCATTTCAAAGTGGTCCCAGACTTGAGATCTCTTCCTGGTTGGTTCCATGTGTGGCAGGGCGTGGCCTGCCCTCCGAACAGGTGCCATATGGAGGTAGTGCCCGCCTAGAGCGCTTTGCCGTAAGGGCACGCGCGCTAGTTCACCCTGGGCAGGTAAGGCGCAGCAATGCGCGTCACTGACTCCCCCACTCGGTTGATAAACGTAATGGGCTGTTCTTGCTGCAGTTGGCTGCCGGCTGGCGTCAGTGGGTCGCGTTGCCCCAGCGGGAACCCCTCACGGAGTGGGGGCGCCACCAAACACAGTCGGCACGGACTATCTCGCGTACTGGACCCACTGCTGCTTTGGCTCGGTCCTTTGGTTCGGGATTCTCTCTCTCCCTCTCCCCTCGCTCCCCTTTGCTCGGAGAAACGGCGCTGAGACGTGGTGGTGCCGCCGAGGCGACCACGGAGCTTTTGCCTAAATTTTAGACTCTTAACAGTGTGTAAATTGTATCAATTTATATTTACTTTTTTAGGTTTTGTTGCTTTTCGTTTCTTGGTTGACGTTGTTCTTTTAGACGACCTGGTCACCATTTATTTGCCTGTGCGCTCGTCGCGTCTGATTATCATTGTAAATTTAATTGTTCTCTTTTCTTTGTGGACAGGTGCTGCGGGCCACGGCGGGGACCCAACCCCTGGTGGAGGGCGTTTTACCACACCTTTCGTGTGTAGTAGTTTTGTTTGCAGTTGCACGGGTGTTTTTAGTTTGTTTATTTCCCCTAATTGAGTTTCACCTGCCGGTGGGGCCCCAGCCCTGTCCACCCCTTTTGTTTGATTTTTGTACAGCCGAGCTATTTCGGTGTTGAGTTGTATTTAATAAAATTGTAGTGCCTAACCCTCAATCCTGTCTCTGCCTCTGGAACCGAACCGTATCTGCGCGTGCCTGTTTCCGGTTAATTCCTGGGGTGAAATTCCCCAGGTGGCGTTGTCATTCACCGTTCCACCTCTCTCCACCCCGCCACACCAGCATTTTCTCCTTAACAAAACAAAGCTCATGTGTGCGCCTCCCGGTCACCAATAGCGGCTCCAACCCTGCAGTGCAGGGCTCGCGGGTCGCCAGGAGAGGGCGCTAGAACTGCAACTTCAGGTAAACATGAGTAATCATTACAAGTGGTTCGGGAATTCACAAAAGCTTAATTTGCCCATCATTACTTTTTGTCCTGATCGGAACCAGACAAATCTACCGAGCTTCATCTTGTTGTTGTTCTTCCACTATTTCTTTTGGTTTTAAAGGCAGTTGGCATCTATATTGGAGCTGCCACCTTCTGGTCCTCTATCTAGCGTATCCATCCTTCCATCCTTTTTACTAGACCAGTACGTAAGAAATTTATAAAGCTCTTTCCTCCCACCTGAACTCTCTACCCAGCTCATCCACATCCACCATTCCCAGTTTCCTCAGTCCATCCATCATCATCTTCCTTTCCTCACTATTATGCCTACATATTAAAAGCACATGTTCTGTTGTCTCCAGTTCATGACACTGCTCACATAGATGGATGCTTCTCCACAATGTATAGCATATTGTCTAAGTTGCTCTGCCTAATTCTTAACCTTGTTATTATAACCTGCTCTTTCCTGCTCTTTTCCCTTCTCCTTGATGCATTGTCCCTCCTTTGTATTGGAAAGAAGATGCCTCCCCTTGACCTCTGTTTCCCCGCTCTGTTGCCACTGCTCATTTGCTTTTACCCACACAACACTCTTGCCTTCTGACTTTGATCATTTAATTTCTCTCTCAACACTGCTCCTCTTCTCTGCTTCCTTTGCCAACCTCTCTGCCCTTTCATTCCTCAAGATCCCCATGTGAGCTGGGGTCCACAGAAACAACACAAAGCCCCTTCCCTGCACCTTTCCTCCACTCTCTGATTATATTTATTACTAAACTTTGAGCTTTTGATGCTCCTGTTTTGATGCTTGTTAATGCTGATACTGAATCACTACAAGTTACTGCCTTCTGGATGTTGTTCTGATAAACCCACTGAACTGCCACATGAATTGCAACAAATTCAGTAGCAAATACACTAATGTAATCTGATGTTCTTTTGCTATACTCAAAGTTTCTAGAAGGTGCAGACACAGTTGCATCTGTTTGTGTCCTTTGAGCCATCAGTATAGACCTGAAGCTAATCCTTAGATCTGCTGTCCACCTTAGAATAGAACTGGCTTTTAATACCAGAATCTTTCTTCTCATGCTTGTCTTTGATAAACTTACTACCTGCCTGATATGATCCTTCCAGCTCAGCCTCTGGTCAAAGTAGATACCAAGGAAGCGGAAACTCTCAACCCATCGCAAACTGATCAAGTGCATTTTCCACACTGGTCGCAAATTTCAACGTCTGCACAAAGGCTACAAGAGAAGTTCCAATGGAGTTAAAGTAACTTAGAATCAAGCGTTAGACTGTTGTTCAAAGAACATAAACGGTGAAAATGTGCTAATTTGCACACATAGAAACAGATCATAGAGAAATAGATCCACAAAGTCTTTATTTTCGCTTCATAACCTCCCTTTTCATTTACTCCCAGGAGTTTATTACAGCATGTTCTTTGCTATTAAAGACTTGCCAACACATCACAGCCACAGGTGTTTATCAGGGCGGCTGTTTTACAGCCAGCATAGAGCAGGTTCAGTAATGGGGGGAGAGAACGGTTAAAAAGGCTCATACAGAGAGAATCATTTTGGATACACACAGAGCAGAACGATACCCAGATCTAAAGGGTTATGGTTAGGGTTGATTCCTTCCCTTTTAGCTGATCGAGGTTGGATCCAGTTTTCTTGGCTAGTCTTTAAAATAGTTTGCGTGCCTGTAAAATAACTGTGGGAATATAATTACCTTTATTTAACACACTTCTGTTGTCTCTCCTATGGTTTTTCCCCTATTCCATATTTAGATTTATTTGTCAGTTTTTGACCTGTGAAACAACTTTGTATCTTTTTAAATGAGCCGTATAAATAAGATTGAGGTTGAGCTCTTTAAGCGTACAAGGTCCAGCCTATTCCATTACCTTAAAATATATTACTCACCACATTCTGCTGCTAGCAGGTAGATCCACAAAACCAAAAGACCTCTCTTCACATTCCTGTGGCTGATAATCTCCCAAGTATATAGACTTTAGCTAATTCTCCAGGACGGCAAGAATATTTGTCATCGAAGTTCTCGGCTTGCTCTCAACAGGTCAGTGTCGTATCCACAGCGGTGGGGAAGTGAAGGGTGTGTCAAAAAGAACATGCACTTTACCAGCAGATGTTAAGAAGAATTTGTCACTGCACGGAGGGTTGCAGAGCAAGGGCTTGCCACAGAAGCTTCAGGAGTCTGGAAAGCATTTCCCACACCAGCAATACCAACTGTGAAGATTAAGGCAACCACTCTACCAGTTTTCAGTGGCTGCAAGAGGGAATATCACAGATGGAGACAGGACTGGGAAAACCTGCAGAAGCAAGGAGAGCCATCTGGATCAGCTGAAGTCAAGAAAATTCAGCTCCTGGATAGTGTGGAGGACAGGATAGCAAAGGACCTCAGGCTTTCAACCTATACCACTGCTGAAGATATTTTAAGAGTCATAGAAAACAGATATGGAAACAAATCAACCATCGTCCTTGAAATCCTTGAGGAGCTAGAAAAGATACCACATGTAAGGGGAAACCAGCCAAGGAAAGTCATTGACCTTATACAGTCTGTGGAGAAGGCCCTAGCAGATCTCACAGAGCTGGGCAACTCTGGAGCCAGGAGGAACCCACTTGTCATTAAATCTTTGGAAAGCAAGTTACCTGACTATGTAAAAGAGACTGGTCGATCATGGTCGAGCCGAAGAATAGGGTCACTTCAGACAATCACTTTGACATGCTGCTGAAATTCCTAAAATCAGGAAGTAGTACTGGAGAGGCTTGAACAGCTAAGGATTGTGGACAAAGTGTCAGACCATCCCAAAAGAAAATATGAGAAAAAATATGGCTCAACAAGAACCACAAAGAGAGAAGTACTGGAAGATGTTTGTGTTCTCTGTGGCGATGGAGGGCACAAGAACAAGATTTTCTTCTGTAAGAAATTCAAAGGGATGAAGCTACCTGAAAAGAAAACTGCTTTGGAAAAACTGGGAGCATGCAGAAAATGCCTGGGACATCATGGTGATGAAGGATTTTGCAGAGAGACCTTCCTATGCAGAAAGAAAGACTATAAAAAAGGAGGAGGCCCCTCAGATCACCGTTACATTCGCTGCCCAAAAGGAGAACTTAAAAAGGGTCATGACGAGACGAGTGGAAAAAGCAGAAGTGCAAGCTAACAGAAGAACAGGAAGAGTTCTTGTCTGAACTTTCCCCAGAACTGGCAGAGCGGTGCAGAAGAGCTTTCACCAACAAAACAGCAGTGGGAAAAAATACAGAGGACCAGTCCGAGTTGTTAAGAAGTAATGGGCTGACTGAACCTCCAGTCATCATGATGCTGATGGAGGTCACTGCGAACGCAGGGCAGAAGATTGGGACCCTCGTGGACCTTGCATCAGATACAAACTACATCACCCATAAGGCTGCTGCCGGCCTGAGGTTGAGGTTGAAGAGTGAGAAAGTAACTTTAATTGTGCATGGAGTTGGTGGAATGACCATGAAGGTGAACACAGAAAGATATGTCCTTAAATTCAGAGTCCAGACTCCGAAAGGGACCGAGAGTGCTCATGAGCTTGTCTGCTACGGCCTGGATGAAATTGCCAAGGTGCACAAAGTAATCCAACCTGAGAAATTGCAGTAGTTCTTCCCAGAGGTCCAGCTTGACGAATTAAGAAGGCCAGAAGAAGTTGAACTTCTTATTAGTCACCGAGAGGGAAGACTCGTTCCACAAAGGGTGAGAATTGTGGGAGATCTTGTCTTGTGGGAGGGTCCCCTGGAAAGACGGTGGCTGGAGCTCACTCTGATTTGTGTGAAGAAGTGGATGTGGCGGCACATGAGTCCAAAACACATTTTGCTCGCTCCATGAGGACAGCTACTGTCAAATATGAGGAAATTGTCTGGAATCCAACCACTGAGGCAGCTCAGGTACAACTGAAGGAGGTGAATCAAGCAAAGTTTTCAGCTGTTGGCAACCGTGAGTTCCTTGAGTGGTGGAGGTGGGACAGCATTGGGGCTGCATGTGAGCCAAGTGTGGAGGATGCCGATGTGGGAACTGCCAACCAGGTGGGAAAGAAATGACTTTGGCAGAGGAGAGGGAACCCAAATTAAGATTAAGATGTACTTTATTCATCCCCGTGAGGAAATTGAATTGTAGTAGCAACCTATACAAAGTATAGAAACAGAATAAATAAATACAGATAAGATCAGAACGTTATAAGCATATATAAAGCATATATTATAAGCATATATAATATATATATATATATATATATATACTGTATATATACACACACGCATGATATAATATATATGTATTATAAGCATTATAAGCATATATACATAAATATAGAATAAAGTAGAAATAAAATGAAGAAGTGAAGAAATCCTAAGAGCTGGAGGATTTTCTCTCAAACCATGGGTCCGGTCAGGGGAAAGTGGGAGGAAGGAAATGGAAGCAGGAGTCCTGAAGAAGGGTTTAAGACAAAGTCAGACCCTAATTCTTCCAAATCAAATGAGGGATGGAGACAACAAAGCCCTGGGGATTGGGTACCAAGTAGAGGAGGACAAACTCTACATGATGACTTCAATTAATTTTTCCAAAAGGAACAGAAAATGAGAGTTGGCAAGAATCTTCTCAAGAGGAGGTGAGAGATGAGACACCTAATCCACTGACTAGGAGGGGACTCCTGAGCCAGATAGCTGGGCTTTATGACCCAATTGGCTTCGTCACACCCTTCCTGACTCTTCTGTCGTTTGCTGGTTGCATTGTGCACGGGGTGCCGTATTCACTTAATATCGAACACTTGGTGTGCTGTATTCACTTAATATTGAACACTTGGTGTGTTGTATTCACTTTACTTAAAATTTTGAACAATTGAGACATTCTAGTCACCTGATATCAACAGTAAGAATCAACCCATATTAAACAAATACAGGGCCTCGCCGATCACTAGCGTTAGCATGGCCTCACCGTCTGTTTCACCCCGTGTCTTTGTCTGTTCAGAGTGTGAAATGTTTAGTTACTCCTCTGCCTCCCTTAGTGCAGGGAACAGGTGCAGAAAGTGTAGTTTATTTATGGCTATGGAGGCGAGACTTAGCGAGCTTGAGACGCGGTTCCGCAGCTTGGAGTTAGCTGGAGTTGCGTCATGTAGCCAGGATAAGCTAGCTGCTGCGGAGCCGCCTAGCGTAGCTACAGCTAGCGGTCCCCCGGCAGCAGCCGAGCAGCCGGCTAGCCAGGGCGGCTGGGTGACGGTTCGTAGGAAGCGTAGCCCAAAACAAAGGCCACGGTGCACCACCAACCGCTTCCCGTGGCTAACCGCTTTTCCCCACTCGGCGACACACCCGCCGAGAAACCGACCCTGGTAATTGGCGACTCTGTTTTGCGCTACGTGAAGCCGACTCCAGCGACCATAGTTAGGTGCATTCCGGGGGCCAGAGCGGGCGACATAGAAGCAAATTTATGGCTGCTGGCGAGACGTAATCGTAAATTTGGTAAAGTTATTATTCACGTCGGAGCCAACGACACCCGGCTTCGCAGTCGGAGGTCACTAAAATTAACTTGAAGTCGGTGTGTAACTACGCAAAAACGATGTCGGACTCCGTAGCATTCTCTGGTCCCCTCCCCAATCTGGCCAGCGATGAGATGTTTAGCCGCATGTCATCGCTTCGTCGCTGGCTGTCACGGTGGTGCCCCGATAACCAGGTGGTCTTTATAGACAATTGGAGCACCTTCTGGGGAAAACCTGGTCTGATTAGGAGAGACGGTGTCCATCCCACTCGAGATGGCGCTTCTCTCATTTCTAGCAATCTGGCTAATTTTATTAGACCCAAAGTGACCTGACAACCCAGGGTCCAGACCAGGATGCAGAGTTGTAGTCTTACACACCTCTCTGCTGCTTCCTTAGAACCCTCATCCACCAACAATAACATATTTAACACTATAGAGGTAGTCTCTGTTCCACGGTTAAAAGTTCACCAAGCACAGAGCAGGGGAGCGGTCAATCACCAAAATCTTATTAAAATTAATACTGAAGCACAAGTTGGAGAAACTAATATCACAATTAAGTGTGGACTGTTAAATATTAGATCTCTTTTGTGTAAATCCCTGTTAGTGCACGACCTGATAGTGGATCATCACATTGATTTATTCTGTCTTACTGAGACCTGGCTTCAGGAGGAGGAGTATGTGAGCTTAAATGAATCTACTCCTCCTATCCATCTTAATTATCATATTCCACGTGTTACTGGTCGAGGAGGGGGAGTGGCAGCAATCTATCACTCCAAGTTATTAATTAATCCCAGACCAAAACGGAGCTTCAGTTCATTTGAAAGCCTGACTCTTGGCATCACTCATCTGAACTGGAGGACAGAAAAGCCACTTCTGTTTGTAGTTGTATATCGGCCCCCTGCTGGGCCACATTCAGAGTTCCTGTCTGAGTTCTCTGACTTCTTATCTGACTTGGTCCTTAGAACGGAAAAAGTCATTATCATTGGAGACTTTAACATCCATATGGACGTTATAACGACAGCTTTAGAAATGGCTTCATTTCATTACTTGAGTCAGTTGGTTTCCTCCAGCAGATAAACCAACCAACTCACAGCTTTAACCACACCCTAGATCTAGTTCTGACTTATGGTGTTGAGGTAGAACATGTGTCAGTGTTCCCTCAGAACCCAGTCCTGTCAGACCACTCTTTGATCACTTTTACATTTATGATTAAGGATTCTTCTATGCTCAGAACAAAGTCTTACTATAGCAGATGTCGTTCAGATAATGCTGTAGCTAAGTTTAAGGAAGTGATCCCTGTGCTAATCCCAGGACCACCGTGTGTTTCCCCAGGGATCAATCATTATAATCTTAGCCCTGCTGAGGTTGACTCTATTGCTGAAGGTGCAGCAACCTCACTGAGAATCACGCTTGATTCTGTTGCCCCCCTGAAAAAGAAAATAGTAAATCAGAGGAGGTGTGCCCCCTGGTATAACTCACATATCAGGACCCTCAAGCAGAAAGTGCGAAGACTGGAAAGGAAGTGGCATTCTTGTAAGATAGACAGCTACCATGTAGCCTGGAAAGACTGTCTATTAGTTTACAAAAAGGCCCTTCGCAAGGCTAGAACAGCTTATTTTTCTTCTTTGATTGAGGAAAATAAGAACAACCCCAGGTTTCTCTTCAGCACTGTGGCCAAATTAACCAAGAGTCACAGTGTTTTAGATCCACGTATCCCTTCTTCCCTTAGTGGTGAAGACTTCATGAGCTTCTTCACTGATAAAGTTCTAGCTATCAGAGAGAAAGCTAACCAGGCCATCCCTACAACTGGACCATCACCAGATGTGCCGACTGTGGGAACATACAGGGTCTCCAACGAGCCCTTAAACTCCTTCAGCCCTATATATTTTTCTGAGGCGTCATCGCTAATTCAGAAATCCAAGACCACTACGTGTCTTTTAGATCCCATCCCAACACACCTGTTGAAGGATGTTCTACCACTGATAGGCAGTTCTATCCTGGACCAGATCAATGGTTCTTTAGTGTCAGGTTATGTACCCCGGTCCTACAAGGTGGCGGTGATTAAGCCGTTGCTTAAAAACCATCACTGGACCCTGAGGTCTTGGCAAATTATAGGCCAATATCCAACCTTCCTTTTATCTCTAAAGTTCTAGAGAAGGTGGTGGTGACTCAGTTACTGGAGCACCTGCAGAGGAACAGCCTGTTTGAGATGTTTCAGTCAGGCTTTAGAGCTCACCACAGCACAGAAACAGCACTTCTTAAAGTCACTAATGATCTTCTCATAGCTTCCGATCATGGACTGGTCTCTATGCTGGTTCTGCTGGACCTCAGTGCTGCTTTTGATACAGTTGATCACAGCATCCTGTTACAGAGACTGGAACATGTGATTGGGATTAAAGGGACAGCACTAGACTGGTTTAGATCATACTTATCTGATAGATACCAGTTTGCCCATGTCCACGGCGTTCCCTCCTCATACAGTAGGGTTAGCCATGGAGTTCCTCAAGGTTCCGTACTCGGACCAATCCTCTTCACATTGTACATGCTTCCCTTAGGGAACATTATTCGGCAGCATGGGATAAATTTTCATTGTTATGCTGATGAGACTCAGCTCTATTTATCCATGAAACCCGAGGAGACAGAGAAGTTAGTGAAGCTCCAGACCTGTCTTAAAGACATAAAGTCCTGGATGTCTTCAAATTTCCTCCTCCTTAACCCAGGAAAAACTGAGGTCATGGTGTTTGGTCCTGAACCTCTCAGGGATAGATTAGATCACATGATCACTCTAGATGGTATCTCATTAACATCTAGTCTCTCTGTGAGGAATCTAGGAGTAACTTTTGACCAAAATCTCTCCTTCAACTCACACATTAAACTAGTCTCTAGAAGTGCCTTTTTTCACTTGAGGAACATCTCAAAGATCAGGAAGCTACTGATGCAGCCTGATGCTGAAAAGTTAGTCCATGCATTTGTTACTTCCAGGCTGGACTACTGTAACTCCTTATTATCAGGGTGTCCAAACAACTCTTTAAGAAGCCTCCAGTTGATCCAAAATGCTGCAGCCAGAGTTCTGACAGGTATTGACAAAAGAGATCACATAACTCCTGTACTGGCGTCGCTTCATTGGCTGCCCGTTAAATTTAGAATAACTTTTAAAACCCTTCTTCTGACCTACAAGGTCCTCAGAGGCCTAGCTCCATCCTACCTGGAGGAGCTAGTGATACCCTATCAGCCCAATAGACCGCTCCGCTCTCAGAATGCTGGTCTACTTGTGGTTCCCAGAGTTTCTAGGAGTAGAATGGGGGGCCGAGCATTTAGCTACCAGGCCCCCCTGCTTTGGAACCAGCTCCCTGTCCAGGTACGGGAGGCTGACTCCATCGCTACTTTTAAGATCAGACTCAAAACCTACCTCTTTGAAAAAGCTTACTGTTACTAATTCAGTAGTTCCAGTTACTATCATAGACAGACAAATTATCACACTTAGGGGGTCGTCTAATCATTAGGTCACATTCTAGCTATGCTGTTATAGGCCGAGGCTGCCGGGGTCCGGAAACATGATCACCTGACAGGCCTCTGTCACTCCACTGGGTCATGGTTTCCTCTCCTTTCCTCTCCTTCCCTCTCCTCATCGAGCAGACTAGTTATGCTGATTCTTGTGTAGTTTTCTGCTTCTCTCCCCCCCCCCCCCCCCTCTATTTATTTGCAGGTATCACTGCCATCGGAGCTGCATAATGACCGCCGGCCCCGTTGAAGTGATTGTGGATATTTTTTGTGTGTGTTTCTGTGCTCTATGTCTCTCCTCTCCTCTCCTCTCCTCTCCTCTCCTCTCCTCCTCTCCTTCTCCTCTACCTCTCCTCTTCTTTCTTCTCCTCTCTTCTTTCCCTCCTCGCCTCCTTCTCCTCTCCTCTACCTCCCCTTCACTCTACCTCTCCTCTCCTCTACCCCTCTCCTACCTATCCTATCCTCTACCTGTCCTCCCTCCCCTCCTCTCTCTTTACCCAGCCGGCCATCAGCAGGAGGGTCCCCCTACATGAGCCTGGTCCTGCTCAAGGTTTCTTCCTGTTAAAGGGGAGTTTTTCCTTGCCACTGTTGCTTGTCTGGGGTCAGGCTCTGGGATTCTGGAAAGCGCCTTGAAACAATTTTGATTGTATAAGACGCTATATAAATAAAGATTGATTTGATTTGATTTGACACCCGCCAAACAGAGGGGGCGATCCTTGTCAGAAAAGCATTCCAGGAGGGAGGTGGTGGCAAGCTGACCAGAGAAACCTGGGATAAACCACTGTCAGAAGGTCTCAGAGAAGAAGCCATTCAGTTATTTGAAGAGTATGTCCAGCGTGGACAGATTAAATTCCACAGGAGCCTCACACTAGCTGACTGGAAAGGCAAGCCATGGGGGATCACATTCTCAGATGGAAGTGACAAAACTTATGGAGCTGTCATGTATTTGAGGTGGGAGACAGGGTCGAGGGATTGAAGTCCGGTTCGTGGAATCAAAAGCCAAGCTAACTCTTTGAGAGCATCAAAAACATCATAACATGCTGGTCTGCAGGTCCCAGGTAAGTTGTGGGATTCCAGGACGGGTTTGAAGTGTTCTTGTTGTGTCCCACTGTCACAGTGAGAGATCACAACTCCATCAAACTCTGTAACTTGTTCAAAATGGGGCCCAGATCCAGGCTGAACACGTCCTGTAGACAAGAACTCAAGAGAATGGGAACCTGAAACACACAAACAAATGGAGTCAAAACTCTGGACCCTCACAGTGGGATCAGCGGTTCTGACAAAAATAATCATGTTATAAATTGATCCCAATCTCAGGTCTTGTCAAATTAATATTGAAAGATGTAGACAGTTTAATATTATGGTTAATTATTTTAAACCTTAAGCTGTGAGTCGTATCTGCTCAAATTGGTGGACGGTATCAAAAAAAAAAAAATATCTCTTTGATCATCATCATTGATCCTCTCTGAGCCAGACCACACATGTCAGGATAAAAACCCACATCTCATCTCCTCTCATCCTGGTCACCAGAACTCCTCAGGGCTGCTTCCTCGTTCCCCTACTGTGTGGATTCTCTTTGTATGAAAAGTACTGGTGTTTCAGCAGGACATTACCGGTACTTTAATGACCAGAAAAAGACTAAAATATGAGACCAAATATGCAACTAAACCTGGCCAAATTAAAGTTGTTTTTTTCAAAATGGGTAAAACACAAATGAACTAAAAGAGTCAGTGAAAGTAAATGAAAATAAACATTATCACACCAGCTCTTAAAATTAAAACTCATTTATTGCAGGAAGTAAAAACATACAATATTTACAAATACTGTATTTAATAATGGAAAAAATAGAAACTCTTAAGGACTTCACACATCAGGTCCTGCAAGTTAGTTACAAACACTGTTAAACACTTTACTATTTTACACACAATATTAGTCGACCAGTTTCACATGAATTTGTTAGATTCTTCAAGGAAGAACTTCAGTTAAATTAAGTTAAATTTAAGAGTTAAATTTCAACAACACCAAGGATGTAACTGAAACCAGTCTTTCAGAAACAGAAATAAAGTCATCAAACATTCAACAACATAAAAGATTTTTACAATGTCAAAATAAGTGACCAATGTTTTACATAAAATAAATAAAGATGATGCAAACAAAATAAAGGAGAGATGAATGAGTAAATAACACTCACTGAATTTAGGGTCAAAGTGCTAAAGTTTTCCATAGTTTGGCTTCTTGGCTTCTTAAAAAAGATGACAGTCAGTGAAGGTTAGACCCGTGTCAGCAGCATAAGTCCCAAAGCTCTGCTACTGGATGACAACACAGTCCAAATATTACAGCACATGTGACTTTGGATCCTCTGTTCAGGTCTACACGTTTCTATAGACGTGCACTTTCAGCATGAAGAGTAAAACATCCTGGATCATTGATGTCGTCTCTGCTCAAGTCCTCCGTGGATAAAATCCATCTTCCCCCAGTTATTCTTCAATGGACTCATGAGTTAAGTTTCCTCACCACTTTTACCTCTTGTGACTATGAAGAAATAAAATGAAGGAACAATTAATAGATGCCGACAGGTGTATTTCACAATAAACATTAACATTCTATTAATGCAGGGCCACAATAGTAAAATATCAGCTCACAGACTGACTTGAAAGTTACAATCAAAGAAGTGAGACTTACACAAAAGAGTCATTACGGAGATTAAAAAACAAACTGTAAAAATGATGCCGATAATTCTCCAAAACGTCATGTGGATGTAAAGGATGTGTCGTCCATCAAGTGTGTTTCCATCTGCTCATAAAAGAGTATAAACAACAAAAACATGATTATTGTAATCACCAAACTGGCCATACTTTACTCTATGCAGCATGTCGTCATATGTGTTATTGTAATAAACTTATTTTTAATTTATTAACTGTCTGGACCAACGTGACATGCCGACAGTTGTCTGAGGCCTGGACACAGACTGAAGCTCAACGTTGCGCACTGATAATTCTGTGCCAAGACGATAGAAAGGTGGGTGCTGAGCTGCTGCAGCGCCCCCTGCTGGCAGAGGGTGGTTCTGTACATTCCACTGCCTGCACCAAATTGTAACTCTGTAGTAGCTCGTTTCTTTCTGGAAACATGTGAAGCACGTTAAATGTTGTTAATTCAATGGGCCCCAAAAAAAAAACCTTGTGGAGAGACAAAAAAATAAGTCTCAAATAAGTTTCAACAGCATCGAAACAGCCGTTTCTGACAGAGTTAATGACCAACACTGCTGTAATCTCAGCCAGAAAAGATCCAAAGGTCTGCTTTCAGACGGAGGAAGACCAGAGAATCACCAGGAACGTTTCAGAGCTTCTTCATGAGGGACTTTTACCAGAGTACCCAACACACCAGAACCCCCCCAGCAAATAAGATCCCACTGGCCTGTGTGCAGCCTGGATCACGACTCAATAACAATCATGCAGCAGTATGTAAATGTAAAGTTCTCACCCCACATGACAGTGATGTTTCTGTCTTCTGTTTGGACAACACAGCCATAGATGTTGGGGTGGATCAGGGGGACCTCAGCTGTCAGGATGAGGATCACTGATCCATCCCCAGAAGGCAACGGGCCAGTTACAGTGATCCAGTTTGCCTTGGGGGCCCCGTCTTCAGTCAGAGACACTGAACGCACTGATTTGTCAGTACTGGTGACGTGGCACTTCAGCAATGCCTTGGTTCTGTTAACAGGGTTGGCAAACACACGGAGATCTGCAGGAGGATAGAAAAGGTGATGATCAGGGTGGGACCAGCCAGGGGAAGAAAAGATACTTTTGTATGTGTTCAGGTTAATTCCTGAATTATGTCCAATGAGCCAAATCTGTGTGGTTGTTAGATTTTACATGCTGTGTCGTAAAAAACAGGTATTTCATGAATCTGTGTAAGTCCTCACAAAGATACAAGTACAAATATATGTGTGTGTTTATTCACCTGTTCTTTTTTCTGTTTCTTTTAATTTGATCTGATGGATCATTTCTAGACAGTATCTCCTGATGAATTGTCCATAGAAATGGTTCCGAGCCTCACGGTTGTTCCACGAATCTTTAATCATTTCTGCAGAAGGAGACAGGGCTTTCCATTTCTGAGCTCCAGCATCAAACTGAATGAAACCCTCTCCATTCACTGCCCAGTTGTCAAAAGCAGATTCAAGCCTCTCGTCTGACGTGATGCAGCCACGCCGCCGCTGAACATCTACAAGGATTGTTTTATGTAAAATGTTCAGTTCATCTTCAACAAAATAAACACGTTATAAAGCAAATGTGCTGCAAACTTACTCCGTGTGTGATTGATGAATTTAGAAATTGCTTTGAGAGCATCAAAAACATCATAACATGCTGCTGTGCAGGTCCCAGGTAAGTTGTGGGATTCCAGGACGGGTTTGAAGTGTTCTTGTTGTGTCCCACTGTCACAGTGAGAGATCACAACTCCATCAAACTCTGTAACTTGTTCAAAATGGAGCCCAGATCCAGGCTGAACACGTCCTGTAGACAAGAACTCAAGAGAATGGGAACCTGAAACACACAAACAAATGGAGTCAAAACTCTGGACCCTCACAGTGGGATCAGCGGTTCTGACAAAAATAATCATGTTATAAATTGATCCCAATCTCAGGTCTTGTCAAATTAATATTGAAAGATGTAGACAGTTTAATATTATGGTTAATTATTTTAAACCTTAAGCTGTGAGTCGTATCTGCTCAAATTGGTGGACGGTATCAAAAAAAGCAAAAATATCTTTGATCATCATCATTGATCCTCTCTGAGCCAGACCACCACATGTCAGGATAAAAACCACACTGGACAAAACACCACTAAGAGCATCTAGAGCTGATTGATTGTCTATTTCTACCTGAGAAAAGCGCAACACAGCGCTCAGAACGTGCGTGTAAAGAAAGTTTCCTCAACTTACCGCATTCTGCTGCTGGGAGCAGGATCCAAAACAGAAGACAAATGTTCATCTTCCTAAATGAAGGTCGCTAAACACTTGCTCTCTCCCTGCAGCCGCGCAGCTTTCAGTTAGATCTGCCGTTCGTGCAGCAGGCTGCGCTGCTCCCGGAAAACCGGGCCTTATAAGGTCGTGACTACATAAGGACCTATTCCGGTGGGTTTCCATTTCCCTGCCCTTATTTGGAACTTCCTGAGGCAGCGCTGATCGCCGCTTGGCAGTGAATGTGAGGCTGGAGCGCAAATCAAGTCCTGGCTCCCAATAACTAATGTCAGCAGCAGAACCGCGCTCCACCGTACGAGAAAAGAGGTTTAATCTCCACTCTCTTCGTACTCTGTGTGCAGGCATCAAAATCAAAGCAAATCCTCAGATAGTCAACAACTAAAAAATACATCTGTGTTTGGACAGTTACCTGGGAGATCATTCTTGGTAGTTTGAGACAGTTTGAGACCAACAACCACATGAGGACAACAAAATGAGCTGACTAACACCCAAAAATATTGCAAGAATTAAAGGATTCCTGACTAAACAATATCTTGACCAGCTTGTTCATGCATCATTTTTGAATGTAAATTTTCATGTTGAATTACTGTATTTCTTGACAAATAAATGTTGATAAAGACAACAATTTCAGTGAAATGGTGGAAATAGGTTTAAATCAGTGTTTAGACAGATGCCGTATCAACAAGTGACAACTATTTCATGCATAAGCCTGTGATATTAAAATTATTAAATAAGTATTAAATATTAAAACACACACACACACACACACACACACACACACACACAACACACACACAACACACACACACAGGGCAGAGGTACTTTAGCAGAGGTTTTATCAGGAAGTCTCAGTATGCAGTATGCAGTATGACTCTGTATGAGTCACTGCTCAGTCGGAACGACACGCGCAATCAACAGACAACTCACAAAAGTCATTGAGCCAATTTCGGTTCGGTTGACCATGTTGACGTTTAGAATAGTGTCACTGCCCAAATATCTTCAAGTATTTCACCAGCTTCCTGGTGCATTATTCGCTATTGATGTTTTTATTGCAGAGCTAAACAAAAACAAAGGGAGTTTTTGAATGTTCTTGAAAAGTCGATGGCAGTATCACCGACCAGTTGAGGTGTTCAATCAATCACGTCATTTTGAATATTTTATATTCGTTTGGGGAGAGTTGTTTTATTCAGAATCATTGTGTGTTCTTTGATTACCATGTTGGTGAGGCAATGACTGCTCAAGAGTCAGATTTACGATTGTAAGACCTAAAAAAAGCATCTTATTTCACCCTTTTTCTAACAGCACACAACTACTGATAATGCTTCATATCCCATCAGCATTCCTCTTTCAGTTACACTCACAAACCAACACAAACATATACACAGGAGCATATTTGTCCTGTAAAGAACTTTCTTATATAGCTATGGATAGAGCACCCATCTTGTCTTTAAAGTGCAGAGATGTGTGCAGCACAAATTTAATTTTGACCAATAGTAACTCAAATTCGGCAATTTTCACTCAATGAAATGGCAGAAATGTGTAGTCATACTCCAAATGCATTTTTAACACATATACGTAGAAAATATTAATATTTATTGATGTAAACTTTTTTTCGCCGCACCC
Source organism: Takifugu flavidus (assembly GCF_003711565.1). NCBI lineage: Eukaryota > Metazoa > Chordata > Actinopteri > Tetraodontiformes > Tetraodontidae > Takifugu > Takifugu flavidus. The sequence goes on along the minus strand of NW_026621914.1, from coordinate 5,327 downwards.
GCCTCCCCTGACCGCACGTCACTGCCCGCCCGGCGACTCTCTTCAGAACATGTGTGTAAAGAAAGTTTCCTCAACTTACCGCATTCTGCTGCTGGGAGCAGGATCCAAAACAGAAGACAAATGTTCATCTTCCTAAATGAAGGTCTCTAAACACTTGTGCGGGTGCAAAGCGCGACAACCACAACTCACTGTACACCGGGAGGGGGTGGGCATTTGGAGTATTACGCTCCAGTCGCGGTCCAATAAGAGAGAAAGATACCGCCTTGTGGGCGGAGCCTTTGTTCAGTACCAGGAAAGTCCCGAGTTTCTTCGAGCATTTAAAAGAGCGCAGTTTGACTCTACGGGCCAGATTCACGAAGCGTTCTTACGAACAAATTTGTTCTTAAGTCCCACTTACGAACAGTTGACGAAGATTGTGGCATTCACCAATTTCTTCTTATCTTGGATTTATTCGTAGGTAAGAACAAATCCCACGAACACTCAGGAGTACTCTTGCGCACATTTCAGTGCCGACATGTTGGCATGGTTGTGTTTTCTTCTCTTGTGCAGTTCAATAAAATTCAATATTACAATGATAATTCCGTCATATTTATTTATTTGTTTGTTTATTTCCTATTTTAGGTGATTTACGGAGAATTTTAAAATTACGTAAATGTGCCAATGACTTAACATTAATCAACCAAATTGGAAACCATGCCAAAACTGTCTTTTTATTTGATTTTATCTTGATTTATTTTATTAGGGGATCGAGGATATGCCCTGGCTCCCTGGTTGTTGACACCACTGACCAACCCTCAGACTCCACAGGAGTTTTATTCAATCAGATGCATGCGCGCAGTCGCTCCACCATTGAACGCACCATCGGCATGTTAAAGGGGCGCTGGATGTGTTTGGACACAGAGCCACAACCCCGTGAGGATGTGCGTCCTGACGCAATGATGGGGCCAGACTGCAGGCACGCGGTTCACGTTCGAGCGCGATTAATTGCCCGTTTGTGAATAAAATGCATTATTGTCACAATCCGAGCACAGGTTTTACACGTTTATTTTTTTTTACATTCTCGTTGATTTCTTTAAGCGTGTTGGCTATAGTCATCAGGGTTGAGGCAATTTTATCAAGCGTGTTAGCCATCCTTTCTTGATTGTTCAACACGGCGTCAGAAATCAGGCGTGGAGAGGCAAGCTTTGGGCATTTCGCTTTGGGCACTTGGCTGCTTTTTGCTCTGTCTACAGGGTCCTGCTGCAGTTCCTTTTATGGGCATTAGTGGGCGGTGACTTATGCTAATCGTATGTTAATTAGACTCACCTGGCACGCGCTCTCAATTTACGAACAGATGGCATTCATCAATCTAAGAACACAGCTGCGAACAATTCTGGGGCTTACGAACGCGTTGATGAATCCGACGTAGGGTTTTCTTAAAAAACTTCTTAAGGACAACTTAAGAAAGAATCTAAGAAGATTCGTAAGAACATATTGGTGAATCGGGCCCTACGAGTGTTGCGGGCCGAGTTTATTATTGGGCTCTGACGTTGCTCCGATGTAGTGTTTTATTGATGTGAACAAGTGCGATGGTGCTAACTCCATGTTGTCTTCTCTGTAGTTTGGGCTGGATCAGCAAATAGCGGCACATGTTAATTTTGCTGTTTTATTTTGACCAGATTAAACGGAGGGTGCCTCCAAAAGTTCAACTGTGTCCCGTGGCTACTCTACGCACCACAACCACAAAAATAACACAACGCAGACATACACCGGTCACACATAAACGGTGAAAATGTGCTAATTTGCACACATAGAAACAGATCATAGAGAAATAGATCCACAAAGTCTTTATTTTCACTTCATAACCTCCCTTTTCATTTACTTCCAGGAGTTTATTACAGCATGTTCTTTGCTATTAAAGACTTGCCAACACATCACAGCCACAGGTGTTTATCAGGGCGGCTGTTTTACAGCCAGCATAGAGCAGGTTCAGTAATGGGGGGAGAGAACGGTTAAAAAGGCAAATACAGAGAGAATAATTTTGGATACACACAGAGCAGAACGATACCCAGATCTAAAGGGTTATGGTTAGGGTTGATTCCTTCCCTTTTAGCTGATCGAGGTTGGATCCAGTTTTTTTGGCTCGTCTTTAAAATAGTTTGCGTGCCTGTAAAATAACTGTGGGAATATAATTACCTTTATTTAACACACTTCTGTTGTCTCTCCTATGGTTTTTCCCCTATTCCATATTTAGATTTATTTGTCAGTTTTTGACCTGTGAAACAACTTTGTATCTTTTTAAATGAGCCGTATAAATAAGATTGAGGTTGAGCTCTTTAAGCGTACAAGGTCCAGCCTATTCCATTACCTTAAAATATATTACTCACCACATTCTGCTGCTAGCAGGTAGATCCACAAAACCAAAAGACCTCTCTTCACGTTCCTGTGGCTGATAATCTCCCAAGTATATAGACCTTAGCTAATTCTCCAGGACGGCAAGAATATTTGTCATCGAAGTTCTCGGCTTGTTCTCAACAGGTCAGTGTCGTATCCACAGCGGTGGGGAAGTGAAGGGTGTGTCAAAAAGAACATGCACTTTGCCAGCAGATGTTAATGTTCAACCAAGTCTCAAAGTTTAGAATCTAAACTTTAAGTGGGAAGGCAGAGGAAACAAAAGGGAGGACCTAAAATCTGAGAAGTTCAAACTGGCAAATATAATCTTACATGGGAATCAATCAGGGAACAAAAACCCAAGAGGGCGATTGTGGCAAAGTTGGGAGATGAAATTAAGTTGTTGCTGAAAACCCTAATCTGGGGAGTTTTGCCCCAGGAATAGTTCTGGTGAACCAGGTGTGTGTTAAAAAAAATGGTCCAATGTTTCAGCTCACCAAAAGGCACGAGACAGTGTTTCAGAATTTTAGGAAAACCTTTTTTATGACCATGTTTCGCATTAAACTTCTCAGGGTTACCAAAAATGGCCAGAATAGAGGTGGCAGAGGCTGGTGTAGCAGCGCTTGAGGGGAGGGAAGTGAGAGGAAGTGGTGTTTTCAGTCTACAGGGAGGCAATCACCACGTTGATGGGGGCATGAACACGCTGTGACTGGAAGCAATATTATCAATCCCACTATAGCAATGCTAAAATGCACATCCACAGTGTATCCAACGTGCACACACAGTTCTCTGCTGTACAACACAGTAAAACTGGTATTTTGAAATGGGGACCTGATTTTGTTTTGAAGTCAACAGACACACAGGCATCATAGGAACAAAAACACACACTTGGAAGGTCTAAAGCACATGATGGGGACTCCAGGGAGACAATTTGAACAATTTGGTTTTCATATCGTGGCTCAGGCTAATTGCCAGCATATTAGTAGACTGTGCAAAGCTCACAGGTTAAGTCACTCAAACACACCATCAGACAAACCCATTGTCTTGGTAGATGTTCTGACTTATCAACATGGAAACAGGTTGAACTACTGAGCAGGAGGATTTTGAGTCCCAAGTCTTTCTGCCAACAGTCGTTAATGAAGGAGGGTCAAACAATGGCTCCGTATGAGTGAATGACACTGGTGTGGGATTATTTTAATTTATTGGATCAGAACCTGAGATTATAACCTGCCGAATGTCCACTATAAGAAATGAAATGAGTTTTTCTCGCTGTGGAATGATTGCCCTCTTAATTCACATGGTAAAAGTTGTTTTATTTATCTTACACAAGGTTTTCAACTGAGATTCATACTTGTAAAATGGATGATTACACAGTTGTCACATTTATTGATCTAACATCATAGCACTGGCATTTTTTTTCTATTCACATAGGCAAAAATCACAGATATACTTTGATTTTTATTGTCCCACTGTCTCCATCTTCTGGTGTTAAATTGTGGTTTTCCAAAGTTTATTTCAATGAAAACATTTACAATTGTCAAGAGAGCTGCCCTTTCGTAAGTTTCTTCTTTTCCTTTTGTCAACGGGACAACCCCAGTGCCCCCTCCTGGACAGGGGGTCTTACAGGTCCCCAGTGGAGTGACGGGCTGTGCCTGGGTGCTGCCTATTAAATGGCACAGTCCCCGTCTCTCTGTCTCTCTCAGCGGGACGTCCCGGCTGCTGGCTGTGCTGACAGTCTCCGCTTCTATTCTGTTATTTCCCTGGACATTCCTCCAAGCCATCGTTTGTAGATTGCTGTTTGCTAGTGATTTTGTTAGCACTGAAGCCTCATCTGTTTCACTTTCAACAGTCAGTGAAGGTTAGAGCAGCGTCCAAAATCTGCAGAGGTGCACCTTCAATATGAGGAAAATATTCCGTCTGATAGATGTTATTTCTGTTTGAATCTCTGGTGGATAAAATCCTCTTCAATTAATCTTTGAGTCTTGTAATGGTTTCCTGAAGGGACATTCTTAGGTTTTCTTTCTCAGTTTCTGTCATGCTTTCTGGAATTATCTTTTTCATTCTTCTTTTGATCTTCTTATTGTCTGTGGTGAAAGGAAATGGAAGCACAATTAATAGATGCTGTCAGGTGTAAGCCTTCAGAAACTTGTTGATCTGTTCATAACAATAGACTGACATAAATGTTTCAACAAAAGTAGTGAAACATACGTTTGAGCACCACTGCTGTTGTGCAGATTAGAAGACAAACACATGAAAATGTACAATGGTCAAAATTTTCCAAAATGGCCAATCACAGTTGCGTAAAGAATTTCTCTTCCATCAAGTGTGTTTCCATCTGAAATGAAAGGGAAAATCCATCATTATTAATTAAAACACAGTAATAAAAATAATAATTATGACTGTAAACTAATAATGTTGATGCTGACAAATGTAGCTGACACCATTTACACTATTGAAGCAGTTACATTTGTTATTTTCACACAGCTCAAGTCCAGTATTTCTCAAATCAGATGTTTCAAAACACCTCAATCATTTGAAACTTGAACAAGTTTAATAAATAAACTAATTCTGTGCCAAAACCATAGAAAGGTGAGCGCTGAGCTGCGGCAGCGCCCCTGCTGGCAGGGGTGGTTCTGTACATTCCACTGCCTGCACCAAATTGTAACTCTGTAGTAGCTCGTTTCTTTCTGGAAACATATGAAGCACGTTAATGTTGTTAATTAAATGGGAAGAAAAAAAAAACGTGTTGAGACCGAAAAATCTCTAAAATAAGTTTCAACAGCATCGAAACAGCCAGAAAAGACCAGAGAATCACCAGGAACGTTTCAGAGCTTCTTCATGAGGGACTTTTACCAGAGTACCCAACACACCAGAACCCCCCCAGCAACAATAAGATCCCACTGGCCTGTGTGCAGCCTGGATCACGACTCAATAACAATCATGCAGCAGCATGTAAA
>NW_026621913.1:22500-63471 GCF_003711565.1 Takifugu flavidus | reverse complement strand
CTGACAGAACTTACACCTACAGCTCCCTGGCTAGACTGAGTCCCTTTCAAAGGAAGCCCAGCTCACCTCAGAGCGTTACCAGAAGCCCCAAAGTTTGTTTGCCTCAAGTCAAGTCTCCTGCAGTCCAGAGGCTGCTTTTCCCTCAGGAAGCCCCCCTGGACCAGGTGCAGCCCCTTTTGCCTCCCTCAGCCACAGCGACGGGTCACAACAGGCACAGGCACCAACTTTCCTTCGGCGCCTCTCTGCTGGACAACACCTCCTACACCGCCAAGGATCTGGACAGGGACTTTATAAAGCTGTACCACAGGTTCGTGTGCCAGAGCAAGCCCCCGTTCTTCAAAAGATTTCCGTGCCGGGTTTGCGCCAAAAACCCTGAAGCCAGCAAGAACCGCTCTTCCTCCTCACTGGCTGTGCTCGCTGTGCCACCTCACTGCTCCCTTTTGAGGAAACATGCTCGTGAACAAAGCTTGGACAGCTCCCCAGTCTCCAAACGCTCCAGAGATCAGTCCTACACGTCCTCTCCGGAGTCCAAGCGCCACAGCATTGAAATGCTGAGGCGTTGTCTCTCTTTGGCAGAACCAGCGCGGCTGCATGACGGCGTCTGCAACAGCCTGACCAAAAAAAGCTTTCTCCCTCGCATCACCTCAGTCCCCACCGAGAGAACACGAATGAGCCGTGAACCAGGTGAGCTTCTTTGGACCACTCGATGTGCTCTGCTGTTTGAGCACGATCACTCCTTCCTGTTGTGCTTACTTGCAGGTTGTTCCCCCATGTGATTGGAGCATTTATGTGGCATTTGATCCCTTTTGTTCATTTTCATTGTCACCATCTCTTCAACAGGAGTTGGTGGTGACCACTGATAGCAGTCGGCCTACAGGTCCTGGAATCTTGTTGGTTGCGTTTGCTCGCCATGGCAACGGTGCCGTGTGGAACAATGCGAGATCAGAGGGTTGTTACTAAACTGCTGCTGTGGTTGTGTGATTTTTAGATTCACCTGTTGTACAGTACATTCTCATTCTTAATAAATGTTATTTTAAATGTTTTGTAATACGTCAATAAATTCACAATTAAGTCTCTCAAACAACTTCTCATTGCAGTTATGGTTTATTTATCCTTTCACAAACTCATGAAATTCCAGTTAATTAAAAACAAAAAAGGCCCATGTGATTACACGACCATAAAAGGCATGTTTCACGAAATAACGTAAATGAATAAACAAAGTAAAAGTGACTTTTTGGTCCCATCCACATGTGCTCTCATAGGTTAGTTTTGCTCAAGTTCTATCAGAATCTGACAGTTACCGTATTGTTTGCTCTCAAATGTGCACAGCACGAAACAATACGAGCGCAAGCTGTTGGAAGCATTTAAACCGTTTAGGTTACCACTCCAGCTCCACTGGGTATTTCCCTGTCAGACAGGTGGTGCAGTGACCGACTCTCTTCTGGGACACGATCACCTTGTTCTCTTGCTTTGTGGCGATTCCCTCCTGGACAGCTGACACCAGGCCCTCGATAGTCAGATACTTAACACTGTCCGCAGCTACACAACAGCGGTGGACGCATGAGTGACACTGAACACTGGTCTATAGCTCGTACAGTAACGGTGCTTACCGATGTATCCAGCAATGTCCTTAAACTCGGGCTTGTTGGCAATGAGCTCCTCTTTGGTTGGAATGTTGATGCCCATGTAACAGGGAAATCTGATTGGTGGAGAGGCAACCCTGATATGCACCTATCAAAAGAGAAAAGGTTCCCTGAATTTACACTTACTTTTAAGGACATCCTCAGCAATAACGGTGTCCAGTTTATTTGCAAAGACTTCAATTCCCATGTTTGTGAGTGTTTTAATGTAAAGTCCTCAACACAAACTTTGACTTTTATTGACCGACTCCTTATCAACCACCGTTTGTTTGCCCACCGCTCTGATCGTCCCAGTTAATCAACCAACCTCAGTTGCACCCGCTTCTTTTAACAGTTTTATAATGGGGCAGATGGTGTTGCCTCTGACGATGGAGTCGTCAATCAGCACCAAAAATCCTGACACTTTATTTCCTCTCAGACAAAGAGCCGGTGATGGGTGATGAGTTTGTAGCTGCTGGGGGATGCGACAGACTCTGGGGGAATAATAAAGCAATTTCAGCCTGCCAGAGAAGTTTCCTTTTGTGGCCAAATGAGACAGTTATATTGTACAAAGGAATGAGGGGCTTGACCAGGCTGTGGGCAGAAATGACATAATGATCAAATAAAAATGTGTTGCCCGGGTTTAATGTGACCGGAGGTCTTCGCAGGTGCTATTTCATGTCCACGCCACACGGCAGAACCTTTCTAATAATATCCCTCTTTATTTGAGCCCTAAAGTGTGAAATGCCGTGTTTGTAAAGACCCTCGGAACGCCGTCGCATTCCCACACCCTGGTGTTGCTTGTCTAACCCGAACCCTCAGTTGGACACAAGTGACACCAGACGGGTTCGATCAGGACGTCAGGTCTAAAAACAGGTCAAGTCGGGCTGATGTTGGCCCGAGGCGAGCCAGCCCCGAAACGCTGCTTCTTCAGTGTCAGTCGTGTCACCAAAAGGTCCCGGAACTCTGAAACTGGAACCATTGGGACTCGTCCTCTGATCCAAAACATCCATGGATATTCAGTTATGATTGAAAATCCCTTTTTCCGTGTGGACTGAGCCATCTGTTGGTGGAGATGATCCACTGGGAAATGCAGGAAGACATCAACATGAGCTGGGAATTAACCAGCAGATGGAGGAAATATCCTGGATCTCACCTGTTCCGACATCCCATTTTCCCAGTAAACAAACCCAAACTGCCTTAAAGCTGCTGTCTGCAGTGCCGCTGCTAACAGGCATCCATCAACTTTCCAGTCGACGTCTGACAGCAGACAGTTTGGCTCACTCCACGCACACTTTGATTTTATTTCCCGGAGATTTGCGGCCTCAGACTGAGATCTTGGCAGTGACTGAAACGAGCGCTAACAAACACCCCGGAGCTTTTCATGTCATTTCCTCCTGACGCCACATCCATCATTAACTGTCACATTATGAAGTTCTCTGCCGAGGAGCCCTCCCCCCGCCTCTCAATAGACGTCCCAAAATTTGCTCCATGTGGCGGCGGAGGCAGCAGAACGGTTTGCTGGAGGAATGATGGGAATGATGGGTTGTGATAATGGCCGCCTTTCACAGAAGCAGCACCTCATGACCTCGAGAGCACACGTCATCAACAGCTTCCTGGTGACCGGACATGTCAGGCGTTTGTTTGGGTTTTGAGACCGACTTTGCAGTTTTGGGAAAAGACAACAAGGAAGAAAAGAGGAAAGTCGCTCCCTCCACCTGAGGATGTTACAGCCCTTCGCACCAGGAGGGGGCTGGATGCTGATTCCTATTCAGTGCAGGTCTGTACTTACAAATTGGAGGACGAGATGGGATAAAGCTGGTTTTATTAGGAGTGCTGCAGTACCACACACACACACACACACACACACACACAATCCCATTCACACTCATCATCTCGCTCCTCTTATTCCACTCTGCTGCGCCTCGGCACACAGCGCAGCACTCTGGTTCAACAGCTCCCCTCTGCAGGGAGCGGGGGAGGCCACCTCGGTCCAGCCAACCACCGGAAACTCATTATTACATTACTAAGTGATGGATCATTTCCAAATGATCTCCACACACACCTCAACAATTAGGCCACCAGCAAGGAAATTACCAATCGGCAATATAACGCTGGGACTCTGGTGTATTGGCGGGCTTTAACCTTTGAGCTAGCCCACAGATTACGCTTATTAAGGTGCAGCGTTATTGGACGAATAAAAATGGCCGCGCGGCTGCATCGGCCCACATGAGGATGTTTATTGTTCTTGCTGGAGGACTTGAGAAAGTGGGAAAGGAAAGGTGGCGTGAGGCGAACCCCTGCCTGCTGCTCACACCGAGACCGAGGAGAAAGAATCGAGGTTTGCAATCCTGTATTTGATTTGGTTTTCACTGTCATACTAACTTACCCCTACGTTACCGTAGGGTTGCAACACAATTTCCTCTACTTTTGGATACTTCTTGGTGCTTCAATTGTCCCATCTCCCCGAGCCTCTTCTCTTGGACCAGTCCTCTTCACGTCATGTCCTCTTTCAACTACATCCATAAATCCCCTCCTTGGTCTTCCAGGTATCTTGCCTGGTAATTCCACTTTCAGTGTCCTATCGGCAACTAACGTGTACTGTCACTGACGGACTCACTCCTGATCCATTCCATTGGGCTCCGTCCAAACGAGAACCTTAACATTTTCACCCCCTTGAACTCAGCACTGTTTCCTCTGTTTTCCTCAGCACCTCTGTCATCAGTGGTCGCACCTCTGTCTACCTTCCACTCCTCTATTCTATAACCTTATTTTATGGCTCATAAACATGTCTGGTTGTCACAACTCTGCACATCTCTTCTGAACATTCTCTGGAGGTTGAGGAAGATTTCATCTTTGGCCTGTTCACAGTTATAAGGTGCTAAAATCTTTTTCTTTTTTTTAAAATCTATTTCAAGGGGGATGCACAAGATCTTCCTGGGATCTAAAATCTTTAAGAAGAACCGGAATGTGTCATGCTGGAATCAGAGTTCACAGAATGCTGATTGTGGTAGATTATACCTGTAGGTAACTCCCACCTCAACTCACTGTTCATCTCTTTTACCATGAAGCGACTTTAAATATGTATGTTATAACATAAACCTAGCATGTTTTTACTGCCCTCCATCTTCTCACAGGTTAAAGAATCAGCAATTGAATTGACAAATGTGACAAATTGTTCCAAAGATGTCTCTGCGTGCTGCCATTTGCCTACAGTCAGAGTTGACCTTCCTCTTTTTGCTCACCACCCTACCGTCCTCTTCTGGGCTGGTGGCTGGACTGGTGTTCTAATTTTGAGGTAAATCCAGTCTGCTTTAAACTTTTGTATTAAATGAATCACACCAGCATGAAAAACATGGATTTGGCTTCTTTTACGGTACAGTCACCTAGTTTTGAGGATTCCTCACATTTATATTTATTGGGAGAGACGCCCATTTCTGCTTTGTACCACCGCTCGACAGTCAATGTTGCACACTTTGTTAGTATATTGAGCAGAGAAACTTTGTTGACTATATCTTTGACTTTCATGCCAAGATTCTTTCATACATCTTGGCTTTGATGTCTTCATATATGCCTTTCAAAATGGCTTTGGTGTTTCTTTAATGTTTTGACTCTGAACAAAGTCTTTATGCTTTGATCCCACCCATCGTGTCTTTGTTGTCATCTGTGGTTTACTGCTGGTCATCAGTCAAAAAGGAAAAGCTCCACACTAAATTCAACAGCTGATGGTAGGATCAAAGTTAGCCTTACCACTGCCTGGTATTTGAACAAGGCTTTATTGATGTGCTTAATTGCCATCTGCAGAAAAGAATCATGTCTCAACGAGAACAGTGATGATTGTATGTTTGGTGCAATTCCATGAAAAGTACTTACTGGAAATAAATCGTCTGTTCTATAACCACAATACACCCTTCCAAATCCTCCTCCTCCCAGCTCAGAAACTTCTCTGTAGTTTTCTCATTCTTCTGCAAACACAGATTTACTATAGCTGTACATGACAGTGGCATGAAAGAGAAAGGGGCAGCATATCACCATTAGCATGGACCAACTTGGATGATGAACTCCTACTGATCATGGAGAGGCCAGAGTATTGCATGGACCTTTTGGAGTATATTGACGTCCAAATAGACGAAGTCCTGGATAAGGTATTGACGCTGGCAATCGTGTTACGGTGGACCGCCTTCCACCGCTGCAGAGCAAGGTCTGATAATATCTTTGGATGTTCTTTCAACCTTCTTTCTGTCCATCAGGAAATCATGAGGCAGCTGGTGAAAGCTGCAATTCAAATACATAAGGCAGGTGTGTTCCACCGTGATCTAAAACTATCAAGCAATCCATCAATCTTTATTTATATAGCGTCTGTTACAATCAGATTTGTTTCTAGGCGCTTGACAGAATCTTCTACAGGCGGCAATACCTGTAGATGAATATGGCAGGGGGGGGGTCATAAAAACTACACAAGAAATAACAATGCTGGTTTACTTGGTGAGGAGGGAGGAGAGGAAACCATGACCCAGTGGGGTGACAGAGGCCTGTCAGGGGATCATGTTTCTGGACCCCGGCAGCCTTGGCCTATAGCAGCGTAACTAATATGTTAAGATAATAATTAGATGACCCCCTAAGTATGATCATTTGTCTGTCTATGGTAATAACTGGAACTACAAAATTAGTAACAATAAGCTTTTTCAAAGAGGTAGGTTTTAAGTCTAATCTTAAAAGTAGCAATGGAGTCAGCCTCCCGTACCTGGACAGGGAGCTGGTTCCATAGCAGGGGGGCCTGGTAGCTAAATGCTCAGCCCCCCATTCTAGAGACTCTGGGGACCACAAGTAGACCAGCATTCTGAGAGCGGAGCGGTCTATTGGGCTGGTAAGGTGTCACTAGCTCCTCCAGGCAGGATGGAGCTAGGCCTCTGAGGACCTTGTAGGTCAAAAGGGTTTTAAAAATTATTCTAAATTTAACGGGCAGCCAATGAAGCAACGCCAGTACAGGAGTAATGTGATCTCTTTTGTCAATACTTGTCAAAACTCTGGCTGCAGCATTTTGGATCAACTGGAGGCTTCTTACAGAGGAGTTTGGACACCCTGATAATAAAGAATTACAATAGTCCAGCCTGGAAGTAACAAATGCTGGACTAATTTTTCAGCATCATGGTGGGTTAGTAGCTTCCTGATCTTTGCGATGTTCCTCAAATGAAAAAAGGCACTTCTAGAGACGGTTTTAATGTGCGAGTCGAAGGAGAGATTTTGATCAAAAGTTACTCCAAGATTCCTCACAGAGAGACTAGATGTTAATGAGATACCATCTAGAGTGATCATGTGATCTAATCTATCCCTGAGAGGTTCAGGACCAAACACCATGACCTCAGTTTTTCCTGGGTTAAGGAGGAGGATATTTGAAGACATCCAGGACTTTATGTCTTTAAGACAGGTCTGAAGCTTCACTAACTCTGTCTCCTCTGGTTTCATGGATAAATAAAGCTGAGTGTCATCAGCATAACAATGAAAATTTATTCCATGCTGCCAGACCAGTCTGGTGCTGTCCCGTTAATCCCAATCACATGTTCCAGTCTCTGTAACAGGATGCTGTAATCAACTGTATCAAAAGCAGCACTGAGGTCCAGCAGAACACTGACAGTCTTCTGGCAACATAAAAGTTAATAATCTGGTCATGAAAACTGCCTATTTAACCTTCCTCTTGTGTTTGTGTTTTCTGTTACCATCGCTGATGTTAACGGGTCAGTTTTGACCCGTGTCTTAAATCAGCTGTAAAATACACTAAAAACAATTAGCTATCATCCAATTTGTTTATCATCTTTTGGTTACCTTGTTAGGCTTCCATATCCATGAAAATATTGGTTTTAATATTTTTGGTGTAGGCCTCTGGGCCTTTTTTTTGTCAGTATACCCCTCGATTTCAATTTTAAAAAAATGGTAAAATGAACCTCAACAGAATCATATAAATAAAAGGTTGTTGTGTTACCTGACTATTACTAAGTGCTATTAGAACACATCTCTTAAATAAATTTGTTTTATTTATTTTTTCATTTTAATATTAACTATAGTAACATCTATGGTGTTACGGGTCAATTTCGACCCATATATATTTACTTCAAGAAAAAGGCAAAAAAGTATTTTTTTCAGCAATAGAACTTTAATATAAACACAAAATGAAAAGCAGAACAGGTCATAACACAAAATATAGATTTGCAAGGTCAAACAAACAACAACCAATCTAGCAAATCAAACCAAAATACCAAATCAGAGTAAAAGTCTGTGTGCAAGAACATGTCTGTGTGTTTAGATGCATGTGTGGCAAAAAGTGACACTTTTAGTGTGTTCTTTGCAGAGATATTTCTTGCACTTGAAGCACAATACATTTGTCTTTCTGTCCTTACTGCTTGGGCAGACTTGACACCTCTTTCTTTTAGAATCAGGTTGCCTGAGTGGGGTTGTGGCTGTGGCTGTTCTGGTTGGTGTTGAGGCAGGGCTGGCTGAGGAGGATGCTGTTGCGGATGCTCTTTGTGTTGCTGATGGCATGGACGGAGTGCAAGGTGCGCTCTGCAGCTGTCTGACAAAGGCGGCAGCGTCTGGTTCTCTGGGCACCTGTTCCCTTCGCTCAATGTGTGGCTTGACAAGTGAATTTCCCAGCTCAAGAAACATTCTCCGCTTGGCTTTTTTGGTTGAGTTCCACCCTTGGTGGATGTGGGTCCACAACACAAATGCGTTACATGCAGACACATCAAGGATGTTGTAAAACACAACCATTGGCCATGTCCTGGTCATTCGCTGGCAAGTGTAGGTGGCAGTCAGCTTGTCCAGGTTGTCCACTCCTTTTTGTTGTAGTCAAGGATGATTGTGGGCTTTTTGTCACTTCCTGATGACACAGCTGCATCTTTGTGAAGAGTCAACATAAGTATCACATTCCGTTTTTTGGACAATATGAGACAACAGTGGTGGTGTCTGTAAAAGCAAACTTTGAGGAAAGTGGAGCCCTGTCCTTCACCTGCAAGATTTCAGCAGGTAGCTCAGGTTTATTTTTCTTCACTGTGCCCACCATGGTAAGTTTCCTCCTGAGAAGTTCTTGTCCAAGGTCATAGCTGGTAAAACAAATTGTCACAAGTGATATTGTGACCCTGCAGTCCAGCAGTCATATCGAGGACCAGTTCATCCACTGTCACCTCTGGCCCTGGGTTGAACATCAGTGGAAGGAGCTGCGTCCATCTCTCCCAGACATCCCTGATGGGGGCAAGCTTGTCAGATCTTGCTCTGGTATCTCTGTTGTCAAATCTGAGGACTCTTAATATCATGCGAAAGGTCTGAAGTGACATTGTTGTGCGGAAAACATTTCTGCCTGTCACAGTTGTTTGTTTTTGTGCAGGTATACTGGAAAACAAGGCAAAATGAGAATCCCCTAAAGCTCACGATTGGGAGCTGGCTGACAGTGCACTTATGATTTAAGTTTTGGTTCTAATTATTGCTTTATTATCTTACTTTTATAACTGGGTCGAAACCGACCCGAACAACACAAAGGTCATAATTTCAACCAGAGCATTTTATAATTTAGAGAAAACATTTTTTTGTTTGTTTTATTTTGTTGAAATAGAGGTTCTTGACAAAGTCAAAAAGCCTTGACGCAATAAACTAATTTACGTGTTTTTTTAAATGCATTTCAAACTTGAAAACGGGTCGGTGCCGACCCGAACACCAGAGGAAGGTTTTAAGCAGGTTGCGCCTGCCAGTCAGTGCCAGGGTGTCTGTTCATCTTCGTCGTGTGCTGGTGTTCTGTGTTTCCTGGGGGGGGCGCTCCAGCTTCGTGTCTCCTAGAGGGCCGCCCCTGTTCCCTCCGCAGTCCTGGAGGGCTGCCCTCGTGTGCTCCCTCCCCCTGTAAATAAAGTTGTTTGACCATTTTACCACTGTGTCCTGGTCTGCATTCGGGTCCTAATCAACCCATCCGTGATAACTACGGTAAGAAATCTGGAACTACTTTTTTAAAATGAACACTGCCACCTGCTGGACATATGGTGCCTGTACATTTAGCTTTATCTATTTAAATGACTCAAATGGACACAATGTGGAAAATGACCTCCAACGCTCAATTTGAGAGAATTTATCAGGAAATAAAAACTTTCTCCAGGTGCCAATGACAGCCAGATCCACACATCTGGCTAATACTTACAGGCTGTAGGCAGTCTCTGTGAGCCTTGGAGGGCTGGAGCTCCGACACTGGCCCTGGGATGTCCACATCGCTGCCCGTCTGTGGGAACTGAGCCTGGGGTGTGCCCTGGACCCACACCATTCCCCTTCATCTTTTCCCCACTGTCGCCCCCTTCAGCCATCACTTGCTGCTCAGGACAGATGGAGTGAATCTTGGATGATGGCGTGGAAGCATCTCCACGAGCACCAGGGGGCAACGTTTGAGTGGCAACGTGCTGACGCTCAGTTCTCGGGGTGCCGAGGTCTTCAGGTGCGTCAGGCTCCCAATGTGATGCGTTATAAAAACAAGACAGAGGGACCATCGCCCTCATCTCGGCTCGGGATTTTCCATATGCGTGAATTAGCTGGAAGCCATGGACGTTTGAGGTCTGCATTGTCCTGCCAGTCAAACTCAGATTTGGTGGATCCACGGCGAGTTTCTTGACCGTACAAAGTTACTGGATGGTTGAAATTGCGAGACCAGGTCATGACATCAGTGTGTGGTGGTGTGATGTCTGAATAGGAGCGGCTCTGACTGGAGACGTCTGGTCCAGGAGGAGGTGTTGGTAATAAACCAGCATCTGGTCCAGGAGGAGGTGTTAATAAACTGATTTGCAGCACAGTGAATGGACTCATCTGTTGCTCCAGCTGTTGCACACTGGCTCTGCTCTTGCTCAAGGTCATCAGTGTCAATGGGACGTATGCTGTAGAAGCTGTGGGTCGGTTTGAACGCCTGATACGGAGCTGTCATTACAACACGTACCTCCTCGCCGTCCTTATCGCGATGCGGTTTTGGATCTACCTTCGGCCTCTGCTGGTCACCTGATGCCTCAGTCACCATGAAAGCAACGGGCGGTGGCCCAACGAGAGTTGGCTGGACTGGTTTGAACAGCTTTGACCCATCTGGAGCATTTTTCTCGCCGCCTGTGCTCAGTCTGGGCAGTGCCACAAAGGGATGTGGTTCAAGGGTGGGCCCGACACCACGTGTCGGATTGCTAAAAACCTCCGTTTCCTCATCACATGTGCCTCCGCTGTCTCCTTTAACCTCTTCATCCAAGCATGCATGCTGGCCTACTGCGGTGGCATGCTGCCCGAGCTCCACAGTCACCTTGCTCCATCTACCTAGGGCGGGAGTGTGACAGACTGCTGATCTCACTCCGCTGGCCAGTAGTCTTCTCCATAATAAAGCGCCACCCCATGGTCTGCAGCCTGAAGAGGAAACAACAAAAAAAGCCACTGCTATGACCACACACACTCAAAGACATTGACAGATCCGTTCCCTACTCCAGCCTCATGGAGAAAGAGGAAAGTTCCGCCTCGCCCCCTCCCCAGCCAATCATTAGGGCAGGAGCAAGGCCGAGTTAGCTACAGTTTGAGAGGGGCCGGCACATGGTACACAAGCCACGCCCCCACCCACCTGCTTCATTGTGACTTACATCAAACCAGCCTAACCCTCTTGTGCACAAATTCGATTTATATTGAACATTTAGACTTTGGTAGAGTTGCCAACAGAGCTCTACTTGATTCTAACCATCAACTCTCAATTACTTACCTTTAACGAGTGTGCATGTCAGTACGTAGCTTGTCTATCTTAGAGGGTGATGCTCGGTGGAAGGATCAAAGAATGAGGCGGATCTGATTCTGAATAAAAAAAAAAATCTATGCAGAGAAGTGAGTTGTCTTCGTGTAATGGTGGTAATTGTGGCTTAACCTTTAACCCTTGTATTATGTTGAAAAAAAATTACAATAATTATGTTGCGGGTCATTTTGACCCGTACTGTGTAAATCCATTCAAAACAGACAAAAAACAGTTTAAACCAACAACAACTTTATTTTAGAATATATGAACATTCAGAAAAGAGACATAACAATACATTTTAATTTCAACACTATATTTAGGAACTATTTTGTTCAAGTTTTTCCCTATGAATTTTTTTTTCCATTTAACTTGCCCCTTTTTTCACATTTTCCAAATTCAACATTTCAATGCTCTCCACATGATGGACAGAATGTAACTGTGTGCTTTCTGCAGATATAACTCTTGCATTTCACACAAGAGGTACTTGTTTTGATGTCATCTCGGGAGGGACAGACCTGGCATCTTTTCCGTTTCTTTACACCTGTGTCCACTGGATCCACTGCAGATTGGCTGGATGACCCCATCTTGACCTTTTCAATGACAGCTGCCGCTGCTGAGGATCGGGCTGGCCTGGCTCGCCTCTGGATCATGGGAGTGACGAGTGCTTTGCCGAGTTCTTCCAGGAAAAGCCGACGTCGGTACAATTTCCCGGCATTCCATTGCTGGTGGATTTCAGTCCACAGAACATAGGCATTGTAAGCAGACACATCCACAATGTTGTAGAAAATCACCAAGGGCCAACGGGCAGTCTTGCGCTGGCAGCTGTATGTTGCTGTGACTTTGTCCAGATTGTCAACTCCTCCTTTGGTGGAGTTGTAATCGAGGATCATTTGTGGCTTCATGTCTTCTCTTGTGCTCAGAGATGCATCTGTGTGCATTGTGCTCATTACAAGAACATTCTTGTTTCTCTTTGGGCAGTATGAAACAACTGTTGCTTTCTCCGTGAAAACAAATACTGAGGAATGCAGAGGTCTGCCCTGCATCTTAAGAATTTCACTGGGAAGTTCTTGCTTATTTCTTCTGACTGTTCCCAACATAGTCAGCTTTTTCTTGTGAAGTTCTTCTCCAAGGCGGTAGGATGTAAAGAAGTTGTCACATGTGATGTTATGACCTTGCAACCCTTCACTCATCTCCAGCACCACACACATCCCCTGATTCTTCTCAGATGCTCCTCCAGGTAGCTTTCCAGTATACACTTGCATATTCCATGCATAGCTGGATTTTGCATCACAGGCCGCCCACATTTTGATGCCATACTTGGCAGGCTTACTGGGCATGTACTGTCTGAAAGGACAGCGCCCCCTAAATGGAACAAGGCGCTCATCTACAGTAACATGTGGACCAGGATTGTACAACAAAGGTAGAATTTCAACCCATTTATCCCATACATCTCTAATTGCAGCTAGTTTGTCTCTTTCACGACGACCAGCTCTGGTTTCACGGTTGTCAAATCGGATCACACGAGATATCATGTGAAATGTCTCCAGAGACATTGTTGCTCGAAAGATTGGCCTTCCATACTCTTCATCCCATAGACTTGAAGTTGCTTCTCCCTTTGACCTGTACATTCCAGCTAATACCAGAATTCCGATGTAAGCATGCAAGTCAGTCTGATCCAGTGGCTTCCATTTCTCCTGAAATACACGCCTCCCCTCCAAGTTGGTCATTTCCAGTATGATCTTCTCAATTGGTGGGGATATGAAGAGCTGAAATGTTGATATATCATCAACTCGTGTGACAGCAAATCTTGTAGGACCGGGAGTCATTTTGATGACATTGGAAGATGACAGTCTACCTCGGCTTTGGTGTGGTGATGTTGACCATTTTATTTTACCATCTTTAGATGCCCATGTCTCCTCTGTGGATGATGATTGCTGCATTCCTTGGCTTTCATCCAATGGAGAGACAACGGCAGGCTCGTCCTCTGAATCCTCCTCATCATCAGAAAATTGAAAATCTGGATCATCAGTTACATTGTCCTCGGTCTCTGAAATATCCTCTGTCTCTGAAACCTCTTCCTCTGCATCAGTGTCTGAGTTCAAAATCTGTGATAAAGCTTCTTCAGCTGTAAACGTTCTGGAGCTCATTTTTGGTGTGTTGGTCAAAGAGATGGCATAAGAAAAGTGACAAGAAAAAGGGAGAGAAAGTCCCTCCTCGATGCACCTGGGTCTCTGGCAGTCAAAATACAATTAAATGTACATCACAGCACAATACTCTTTGATGTAGATCAGAAGGACATCAAAAGGCATGTTTATTTTGGATATTTACTGCTACTTACTCACATAAAAGTGTCCGGGTCAAAATGACCCGCAACATAATATTCATATTCAAACTCTGCACAGACATTCCACTAAACACCACAGTGTCCAAATTTTACACACCAATTCATGACCCTAGATGAGGAAAAGTCACAAAATTTCATGAAGAAAAACCAAAGATAACCAGTACTTTGGTCAACACAAAAACCAAAACGGGTCAAATTGACCCGTAGCATAATACAAGGTGATGATTAATGTATGTAATACTTTCATGTAATACTTTACTATTAAGAGTTTTGTATGAAGATTAAAGCAATTTATGATCAAAGCTCAATGGCTTTGAGTTAAAGTCACCTATTGTCACAACCCAAAATGGCCTTTTAACAGTTTTGATCTCGCAAAAATAATCTCCTTTGAAGTGTTTAAAGCCGCTGTGCTCTGGCCTTCCTGGACTGTGCAGTTAAGATCAAGGAGGACACAAAGTTCAGCATCAAGGTCCACAGAAAACCCACACACAGATCAGCACCTCCCATTTGACTCTCACCACCCACTGGAACACAAGTTGGGTGGAATCAGAACCCTATAACAGGGCTAAAGAAGTAGCCACCACAACCCAAGGCAGGAAGAAGGAACAGGATCATCTCAAAACAAACACCACCGTGTTTCTATTTTAAAAAAAAAAAGATCATTGAGCCAATAAACTCCTTATCAGTCTGGCATCAGCATCACTTGAAGTTTTACCCTGATTTCCTGCTGACAAATAAGATACTGAGTTGGTTTCTCAAAGATGGAATGGAGGTCGACACAACCTCTGACCCTCAGGAATACAGGCTCCAGTAGATGGTGTTGAAGAGCAGGTAGGACAGAGGAAACGCCAGACACGAGTATGAATCTATCAGGTAACTATTGCTCACCAGCAGATCCACGTTTTCCGGTATGGACCTTTGTCGGCGGAGTCGAGTCCCCTCTATGGGCCTCGTGTCTGACACCTGGGATGGAGTGGTGAGAGGGTCAGAAGTCAAGGTGGGTGTAATGCGAGAGAATGGAGTCAGCTCCATCTCATTGTCATGGAAACAGCCATCAAAGGGCATTGCCTGGGTGGCATTAAAGGTGGATTGAAGCTAAAATAGCAGAGAAAATCATCATTATAATTGAGTACCGGTTGTAGTGTACCTCACTGTCCACTAGAGGGAGGCAGTAACTCGTACATTTCTGTTAATCTTATT
The DNA here is from genome assembly GCF_003711565.1 of Takifugu flavidus. Taxonomy (NCBI): domain Eukaryota; kingdom Metazoa; phylum Chordata; class Actinopteri; order Tetraodontiformes; family Tetraodontidae; genus Takifugu; species Takifugu flavidus. Next base: position 48,536 of record NW_026621913.1, on the reverse strand, counting down.
TGAGTATGACAGAAACTCTGCTGCTATAGTCGCTGACCTTCCCCCTCTTTATCTTCCTTATCTCCTCCAGGGTGGTGCAGGAGTTTACAGCAGCGTATTCGCCCAACAGAGAGCTGGTCCACAGGTAGATGCCCACTTTCACATATGACACCCGAGTCAAAAATAAGCACAAAGAGGAAAAACTTGGGCACTCAGGTACACATATCCCGCTCCAAAAGTATATATTTGAGGGAATTTAATGTAAGTCCCTGAAGGCACCACACAGCCACAGAAGCAGTTACCTGAGGCATGGAAGACATCACACCTGTGATGATGGTGGACATGGTCAGCACTGTGGCGATATCTGCGGGAGATGGACATGTTTATGAAGTTCTTTGTGTGGCCGGACATCCACAATAGTTTCTTCACTATTATTAAAAACACTATTATAGACACAATTTAAGATGACCTAAAGAGACATGTGCAGGTCGATCCAGAAGGAAACCCAGGACAGGACGATCATCAGCATGGTGGGAAAGTATGTCTGCAGCATGAAGAAGATGTGCCTCCACGGGATGAAGGTGATGAACAGGCGGTTGTACCAACCTAGCAGATATACAGGGAGGTAAAGACTCCAGCGTTCCTCATTTCTGAAGCAGGATGCAGATAGTCTGGCTGATTGTCTCCAAATCCTCCAGTGGAGCATTAAATCAAATATGTCACCTGCAACACACAGGTTGTTACTGTCTACGTCATACCTATTGTGTCTACTAGATGGAGGTATAATGCCTTATTAAACCAAACATTCTTTATCTGACTCGCGCACGTATTGCTGTAGAAAGCGAGGCCACTGGACGCATGGAACTGCTCAATAAAGAACTATTATGAAGTCCTATTTTAGTAGAGTGTGTAAATTACCTATGCTACATATGAAGTACATAACAAAGATTAGTAATAACTCAACATTGGAAAGAAAACCAGTCTAAATCAGAAAGCCACCGACGTAACTGCAGCTCACTGCGAGTGGAGCTGGAACATCAATACATGACATTTTAAGAGAATCCCACACAAAGAGCTTTTGCAAACCAGTGCTTTTGGTGGTTCTTGCTCCACAATCCTCCTCCTCTTCAGGCTCTTCCTCCCTCTGACTGCTGTTATTCTGTCCCTGTGCATCACCAGCACAGCTGATCAGGATACTGGCTCAGATTCAGATTTCCTTTACTAGTCCCACACGGGAAAATTTACAGCAGCAAAAGCATGCAGAGAAAAATAAAATAAAATTTGAGATTATAGAAAATATACAAAAGGATGTATATATACACACAATAATCCAAGAAAAATGGATAATTGGCCCTTGTATACCTGTACATAGTACATACAGCGAGGGTGGAGCAGCCGCTCACTGAGGGCGCTGCCCAGTGCTGTCAGGGTGTCCTGGAGGGGGTGGGACATGTTCAGCATGGATGACAGCTTAGCCACCATCCTCCCGTTTCCCCACCACCTCCACCGAGTCCAGGGGACATCGAAGGACAGAGCTGGCCCTCCTTACCAGTCTGTCCATCCTCTTCCTGTCCCTGATGCTGCTGGACCAGCAGACTATCCCATAAAAGATGACTGATCCCACCACAGGACTTTCATTAAGTCAGCATCTTGATTTTCCATTGGTGTCTGAAAGAACAAAAACAATTAATGCACATACATTATATCAACAGTTTTCTTGCCCTCCCTGGATTTTAGCTGGGGATAGAACAAGATTTTAGATGGAACTACACACACAGGAAATACCATGAGTGAGCAATATATTTATGTAATGACTTTTTAGAACTGACTTTTGCATGTGTTTAAGAATGTGCGTACGTGCAGGCATTTAATCACACTTCCTGGTGCCACCTTGTGACTGGCTCATGAGGTACTGGAAATTACCCAGAACGTAATCATATAAAATGGCGTCATCCGTAAATCAGACGATCATCTGACTACTGTTGCCAACTTTTCTGCTGAATATATAAACCTGTCAGGCACCAGATGAGAACCCAAATGCAACACATGAGATTGGTTGAACACCGCTTTATTGTCGGAAACAGACAAGATTCACCGGGGAGCAAGCAGAACAGAATGGTCAGGAACAGGCAAGGTCAGAACTGGGCAGGCAGGCACACAGCAATACGCTGGAAAGTCATCGGGAACGAATAACGATCTGGCACAGAGCAGGTGTGCCTCCGGGATTAAGATGCGCATTCATTAGAGTCCTGATGCACAACAGGTGTGCGGGGCGAAGCGGCTCACGAGCATGATTGCCCGCAGCTGTGACATAAACCAACTCCCAAGAAGGCCCAGTGCGCTTTTTACCTGTTGGCAGATGGAGAATGTTTCCCTCCTATTGTAAAAAGGCCCACAATTGTGTTCAATAAACTTTTTACTGAAGATCACCGACTCTCTGGTCATTTCACGGTCCGAACCTACGAAGCAGATTTGCAACAGTTAGCAGTGGTGGATAAGAGCAGTACCAAAGTGTGCAGAACATGTGCTCACCTTTAATCGCCATGAATAAACAGAATTGTTTGCCACCTTTACAAAATACTGCTGGTGTATCTCCCAGCATTTAATATGTAGTCTGGAGGCCTACCCAGTAGGTCTATCATGTGTCTCATCTGTAAACCAAACATTCACAGTTGTTAAGAGGACATGCTCTCATTGCCTATAGATATTTTTGTCAAGTATACTTGCATTTTGATATGATGAGTAATTGCAGATGGTTTGAGGGTTGTATAAAAACAAGGATTTGGCCGACTCCCCAAATATCAAGTGGATAAGAGAAAGGGAGACCGAGCATAATTTCTGGAGCCCTAAAAACACAAGTCAAAATTTAAAAAAAGTTATATGTAAAACATAAAAGAAAAGAGATAACTTAATAATACTATTACTGCAGGACAAATAACCTCAGTCCAGATGCCTGCATGATGGTCCCTGTCTTGGCCTCATGGGTCAGAAGTGCCAGTCCAAAGTCAATTAGTTTAATTTTTAATTCTCTTTGGTGCACTAACATGATGTCTGGTTTTAAGTTGGTGTGCAGGATTCCAAGTTTCATGAGGTCTGATAGAGCCATAAACAGTTGGAAGAAAATTAAAACTTTTTAAAATTAAAACTAGGATGCTCTGTGATCAATTTATTCAAGTTATAGAATATTATCACAGAAATGTTTGCTAAATAATAGTTTACCTGTTTGCAATTGTTTGAATTTTAGACACAGTGGTTTGCCTTTTCTTGATTTACGAGCATTAAAGAAGTCAAGGCTCAGCATCTCATACACCAGACACAGCTGACTGTTGTGTTGAAAATGGTCCAAAAGCTTCACAAAGTGTGCTTGATTCACAGAGACTGGAATGGATGCGTTCAAATATCATTTTCTGTGAAGGATAAACATGACTGTTAAGAGACCAAAATATGGGCTAGAGAACAATTGTTTTCAAGGAAGTGGCTATGGTCATTTTCAGAGAGAAAGATTTCCAGAGCTAAATTATTTTTCCTTACTTGTCTTTGGCCACTTCTGAAGTCCTTGGCATCCTTGATGAACTTGACCTCCACAGGCACTTTTGTATTGATGTTTTGGCACCTGGCTACTTGACCAAATGCTCCTTCACCTATAATCTCCTGCACAACAAACCCAGACTTCTTGCTGTGTATAACATCACCAGCACTTACTGTAAAGAGACAATCACCACAGAGGGAAACCATTTAGTCAACATGAAAACATCAAACACAACTGAAGCGTTATCTGTGTCCTTGTAATAACGGCAAGATGGGGCCGTCCAATCCTGGGATCTATATACCGTATTGGCCCGAATATAAGACGGTGTTTTTTGCGTTGAAATAAGACTGAAAAAGTGGGGGTCGTCTTACATTCGGTGTCTAGACATTATACCCATTCACAACGCTAGATGGCGCCAGATATATTTAAAGCGAATGCTGAACTTAACGTCCCAGGCCAAAGCGAACCCCTGTCACGAAGAAGAAAAATAAAAATAGCGGTAGCACGAAGAAAAGTAAAAAATAGCGTTAAGAAAGAAAAGAAGAGAAGAGATAACAGAAAATAGAGAAATGTAGCGACAATCTGGAGAAAAGTGGGTCGAAGATATAATCATTTGTTTCAGATGTACTGTAATTATTTTCTGTATAAAAATTAAATTTGGTGTTCAAAAAGTCTTTTTTCAAACTTGAGTCTTGAAAAAGAGGGGGTCTTCTTATAATCAGGGTCGTCTTATATTCGGGCCAATACGGTACTGAGATCTTATTTACAAATACCATACAAGTGCTGGAATTGGGACCTGATCTATGATGCCAATAAAACCTACAAAACTCAACATGTGCAGTACAATATTAAGACAGGTTAAACATAAATACAGCTTGAAGTCTTACCTTTATAAATTGTTGATGGCATCATTTCTGAAATGAAAATTCAATTTGGTTAATATGTTGGTAATTGTAACAATTTATTAGTAAAGTTGTAAAACATAACAGACAGTTTTGGAGCAGTAAATGTGAACTGAATCCTCACTTGTCAACCTGACATAACCTAAAAAACTTTACCTTTTTAAATGATTGCATAACGGTTTAATGTTCTCCAAACAAATGTAGAACAGCGCCCCTCTGTCCCTTCAGCAGGAGACACCAAGACAGGGGAAGGCAGGTGTGAAGGAGAGATAGCCTCCACAGCAGCAAGGATGTCAGCGCTGAACCAAACAGGGTTGAGCTCGATGTTGGTGTCCTTCACCTCTGCCACTGGCAAATAAATCTGTAAGAGAAAGAAGAAAAACATGATTCACCTGTTGCTGACACACCTGCAAATGGTTTTTTTTGTAAATCAGATTAAACACTGTCGAGGATTTTCTTCAGTTACTTAACACAAAGTCAGAATGCTGCTTTTAAGAGTTTAATAAGTCAGTCAGAGCACATGCAAGAACAGCATGCAGAGAGATCTCTGCCCAATGTAGGGTTAGCATGATAAGCTGTAGCATTATGAAGGTTGCTGACTCAGTTACTGGAGCATTACGCACATCTTCCATTATTTTCTAAGGAGTCTTTGTTCCACAACTTCATGTATCAATGTCATTGACTTTAATGTCACATTAAAGTGCGAACGTAGAAATTATTATTTTTTAAATACATACTGGCCCATAATTCTCAGGGGTGCAGAGGAAAGTGCTCCGCAACAGAGAAGTAGGGGATCCCTGAAATTACAAAAGGTCAAAGATCAGAAAGGCACAATCAAATTGTGTGTTTGTGTGTATGGACACAAGAGACAAGAAGTTCTTTATAACAGCAATGTAAAATATTTTCACCCATCTGTGCTGAGACGCGATGGTAGTCCTGTTGGAGCAGGTTCTGCAGGGTGGCGTCAGCACTCAGGCGCGGAGGGAAGCCGATGACAAACACCTGGACACCACCAATCAATGATTGAAAACAGCTACACCTTGGACAATGTGTTTAACCATGAATAAAGCTACAGAGATACCGACCTTGCTCCAGCGAGTGACCAGCGACATCATCAGGAGCTGGAAATCTGCATAAAGCATATGCGTCAGCATAAAATTAATGTTCAAACAGTAATAGGTCCCAGATTCTACTGGCCTTTATTCCAGGTTACTTACCATCAAGAGCTGCAAAATCTCTGAAATCGTTTTATATCTGCAGAGAAGCACATTTTAAGGCATTCACAAACTTGTCAGGACTCAAATTGTGCATAAACCAACCACGTAAATGAAATCATATGCAGAGATATCGACAGATTAATTACAGAAATGTGATCAATTTTCAAATGAGCCAATATTAGCAGCCACGTGCGAATACCGATTATATTGCCCTCACGACGCGTTCTCTCTCTCTCGGGCGAGGCTAGGCAGTCAGCTAACAGTATGGAGTTTGAAAGAACCACAACAAGGCTCAACTGTGTTGTTTCTTCCTTTTATCCATTGAGTAATATTTTTTATAAAACTGAAACAATACAGAAAATAGAACAGCATAAAAAACTCACGTACACCAAACACACTAAGACGATCTATATATAACTCACGACACAGCTCCACATGCTAATATGTTAGCTAGCATCACTCGCTAATTACCACGGACTAACAACGCAAAGAATAACTAAACTAACGCTACAGAATCTACAGTACAGCTACAACTTCTGTATAGAACAGACTTACAGACAAATGGTCTCCAAGGCTGGAACGCTTTCTAGCTCAGCAGCTGGAACTACGATGCTTCGCTACCGTTGTGCGTCATCAAACCGCGGTGTTTTGGGTGAGTGCCGTCAAAGCGCCTGAAGGTGCAATGCCAACTCCGCCCAGTAGATGGCAAAACCACGCTCCCATTTACACAGGTGCGCTGCTCCGCTACCGTGCCCCAAACTCAACATTTATTTATTTATTTTTTACTATATTGGACATCTTTATGTTTTTAACAGACTTGACCATCAAATTTTAACCTATACAATGTTGTGGTCAGTACACCGATTATTAGCATTAGCCATTTGGAGTCACGTGCAGATCTTATGGTGACAATGGTTTAGGTTACTTTGCCTCCGCAACTAGCAACTTAACCAGGACAATGGTAACAATGTTAAAATAAAACGCTATTGATGTCAGACGGCGTTAATGTCAATCACGGCAGCATTACCAGATATTAGCAACGTGGACCACAAGAGCATTATCCTGAAAATAATACAGAAGCGGTCAATTCTTTACACTGAGACACGGAATAGTGTGATTGTGAAGCTTTAGCTCGAATTAGTTCATTTAGCAGTTGTGAAAGTAATTGAAACGAGCAGCGGATGTAGGAGACGCGTACTTACGTGAAGCGCAAGGGTGGGACTGTAGCAATTGAAATGGCGGTGGATTCACGTACAATGGGAAATTCCAAAGCTCCCATTTGAAATAGTGTAATTTTCCCAATTAGTGTGACACCCACTGGCTGTGAGCTGCTCCACCCCTCCCCCCCACACACAGATTCGCGAGCAGAACCACCCGTTTCCAAAAGCCGTTTGGACTGCTTAACGCCGTCCAATTCTATGGAGCTTTTGTCAGTTCTGAGCCGTTTCCCCCCGCTGCTCTGCATTGAGTTAATAGGAGATTTGAGCGGACCAGTCGGCGCTTGAGCTCGTTTTACGGGGCGCTGGTTAATTTAACGTCCTCACACCGACGATTGCGAATTAGTCGAGGATTATAGCTACGAAATGATTTTTTTTTTTTTTTGTTTTTAAATCAATCTGTGAGCTTTTTCTGTGCTGGATTCCACTTTTTGTGCCTAGGAGGCACATCTAATGAGTCAACACATTATCACAATCCATATCTTCTTTAATAATTGTTGGATCGCAATACCTCACGTGTCACTGCTAATCCATGTGTTCTTTGAATGAAGACTTCAAGAAGAAAAATGCCAATTTCAAACTGTATTTAGCTAATAGAACCAATTCAAGATACAAATATTACAGAGCTCCAGGCCAGTTCATAACCCTACAATAACAGAGTCAATTGCCAGGGAATGAAGTCTGACAACCTAACTATCCCTTGACCCAGTCTTTTATAGAAACACATATGCAAATTAGTGATGCTAATCCAGTCCTTCTGCTTGGATGACCTCGTCTTCTTCTTCCAGTCCCATTGGATGCTGGTACAGTCCTTGTTCTGCATTGTCTCCCAAATGCCCAGGTCAAAGTTCACATTCAGATTCAGATTCAGGTCTTTTATTTGTCCCACACGGGGAAATTTACAGCACAACAACAGCAAGAGCACGCAGAGAAAAATAAAATAGAATAAAATTGGGAATATACAAAGAGGATGTGTATATACAATGATCCAGGTAAATGGATACATAGTACAGAGGGTGAATACAATATACATATCAGAATATATAATATTCCGTCTGTGCTAGCGGGCGTTATGTTTGTTGTGCAGTCTGACAGCAGCCGGCAGGAAAGATCTGCGATACCTCTCTTTCACACAGCGAGGGTGGAGCAGCCGCTCACTGAAGGAGCTGCCCAGTGCTGCCAGGGTGTCCTGTAGGGCAGTGACCCCCAACCCCCGGGCCTTGGTACCGGGACGCACAGAAAGAAAAAATAATTTCTTTTTTTTTCTGTGCAAAGTAGGAAGGATCTCTAATTTGCATTTATGCTTTGGGTTAATCTTGAATGTGTTTTAGAGTAAGGGGGAGAGTGCATATTTCATTGTAATGACAATATAATCATTATTTGGTATGAATAAACAAAACACCTGGATGACCACACAATGAACTTTTATTGGTGTCATGGAATTGAAACAGTGCCGGTGCTTCAGTCGTGCTCTTTAGAGGTTGCTATGGCTTCAGTTGTCCACCAGATGTCACCATCACTGAAGTCTTGAAGCTTTGAATCTTTTTCGACACAATTATTAGGAAAGCCTCTGTGCTTCATGAGGCTTCACTTGCCCACCACTACACGGAGGCAGAGTGCGTGGTCGGAGACAGGAAGCAGGTAGGTTTTCCGGGGAACAGGCGAGGCAGGCAGAACGAAGTCAGGCAGGAAAATAACGCTGGAAATTCTTGCATCGAAGCTGAAGAAACAAACTGGCAAGGAGTAGAGTGCAGGAGAGGCTTATATGCTATGATAGTTGGGATGAGATGCAGCTGAGCTGACAGGTGAGTGGAGTTGGCCTGATGAGGTGGGAGTGGCTGACAGGCTGGCGGCTCACTGGGGTGTCGCCATTGTCAGTGCCACGAATTTTACGCTCCCGTCGACAGTCTAAGTGCGTTTCGTTTTTAAAACCACGACGCCGGAGTGAAGCAGCTGTTGGTTTGACGAAGAAACCCCGAAGAGCAGAGTTACGAGGTAGGTGAAATATGTCGTATTTATTTATAAATTCCTTTCGGATTCGATTCTTTTGGCGCTCGGTTCTGCGCGTCGATTTATGCTCCGTCCATGCTGAAAGTCGCCCTCCGAGGCGGGTTTTTATGCAAATTGCGGTGTGGCTGAACGACGTATTCTGACTGAACGAACAACACAAGACAGTGTATTACTAAGATGGCGCTGCACGAGTGGCAGCTTGTTACAGTACGTGAATTTCCCCGATGTGGGATCAATAAAGTTTATCTTATCTTATCATAGACAGATGTGTCTGATGAAGGTGTGCATGGATGAAGATGACTGCACCTGTAGGGGATGTGAGACCTCTTCTCTACTAAAGCAGTGATGACTCGGCCCAATGTCAGCAATGATTGGTTGACGTTTCCTGCTTCACGAGCACACTTGTCTACCGCACCTGAACACCCGATGTCCTCACTTCCAGCGAGATCCACCTGGAGGGAAGGAACAAAATGATTTACTATCTGCAAACGGAGTTGAAATGTAGTACCAAAGATGTGAGCTCTGATTTGATGGTTGTTGAGAACGAAAGTAAATGTGAGGAAATAAGTGTGAACAGCTGCATGTCCCGATAACATCCAGTGGTTTTTCTTGGAAGTTTCATTACCAGATTGAGTTTTCCATTTTTCACCAGCTCTTCTCCCTCCAGAGTGATCTCCTTCATGTGGATATTGACAGAGAAGACCGAGTGGGAGCGACTGCACACAAAATTCAACATGTTACAGGAAATCATTGGTGAGCAACATGTGTGGTTTCTGATGCATCCTTCCACCTGGAGTAGGCATTCATGAGGGTGGAGGCGGTTTTCCTGTTGGCTGCTCCTCTCTAAGATCTGATATACTTCATCTTTATTGTGAACCGTCACCTCCTCTAGAGTCACATGGTAATACCTAGTGGAAGATTAATGTAACTTCTACAGGTTACAAAAATCATCTAGGAGAATAAAACACAAGGCAACCCAAACAGAGGCTATTATACTCTTTGGACCCATGCTTACCTTGTTTTTGGGGTCGTCAAAGGGCTGAAGCCGCTTGCTGACATCATCACTGGGGCTGAGAAGGTCAAATAGCTCCTCATTGTAAATCTCCAACAGCGATACCTTGACCGAGAACTCGGTGCCGTTTTTAGAGAGCTTCTCAAAGATCTGGTGCAGCCTTCTTGGTATGATCCCAGCCAGAGGGTCCTGGAAGAGAGAAAAAAAATCACCAACCACAGGTACAGCTGAAACCCAAACAACCCACCTCGTCCCAGGTGAACTGTTCATTGGGACTCCGCTCTGCCTCCATTGTGAATGTCTTTCCAGTTCCTGTCTGACCGTAACTGCAGTATGTTTATTAAAAAAAAAATGGGCAAAGTTACTCTTCAGGATCAAAAACAGGAGTTAAAAATGAAAATGTTATTTTCTAAGAATCATAACAGCAGCTGAACTCACACAAAAACAGTACAGTTGCATCCCTTAATGCAGTGGTTCCCAACTGGGGGGGGGGGCAGTGAAACTGCAGGGGGGACGTCAAAGAATTTCCTGCTATACACTCCAGTCTAGCTGGTGACGGTAATGCGCCCACACCGGATTTGATTTGTAGCACGAATGATGTTGATGCAGATTTGGTTTTCATTTGTTTGAAATTTGTTGGTGTTGCACTGTTCCTAAATTAAAATGTTAAAATATGAAGTTAAATTTACTTGTCTGAATGCTGGATGAATACTAGAATTCAATTTCAGAAACAAATATTAATTTTAACTGAGATGCCAAATTCTGGTTAAAACTGTTTGTTATTCTGGATGCATTCCAGTGTTCTGGATCAAATCTGGTCTGAAAAGGTGAATTCAGTTTAAATTCCTCACTGCTGTTCAACATGGTGGAGAGTAGGGAACTCAGTGAGGAAGAAGAGTCCCAGTTTAGTCCCATCAGGATGGAGGCTCTCTACTGCTATGATGTGAGCTCTGTATATAATTATATTTTCAAATTGAGTTGAAAATTTGTTAGTATTGCTATTTTACAGCATAACAAACAATAAAAACTGTAAAATTGAAATGTGAAGTGATATGTACATATTTTAGAAAGAAAACATCTTAATGTATTATTTAATCAAAACAAAGGAGGTGCGATTGATTTGGGGTGGGTGGGATCAGGTGCAGTGAGGGGTGGGGGGCTTACAATGTTCTTATATCATCAAAAGGGGGCTTGAGGGGAAAAAAAGTTTGGGAACCACTGACTTAATGACTTCATCCAGGATAGGAGAGACAACACTCCGGTACACATCAATCTGTTTGGCAGCAGGACCAAACAGCCAAGTTAAAGCAGTATATATGACCTACATATGATATGAGGCCTGACCATCACCACGAAAACAGAAATCTGTTAAAACCTTATGTTCCCTTCCTCACTGAATCAGTTGGGATTTTTCTATGGCTAATTGAAACATCAATGATTAACCCATGTGCGATACAATGAAAACGTGTTGATTTGGTGCTCACCATGTCAAAGGTGTAAGTCTTCCGTGATGCCTTGTTGTTGACCCCTCCTGTCTTTACTATCAGCTCTCTCCTGTTGGTGTCACAGTCAATCACACCGTAGGAAGACTTGCGATCAGCGGTGTTAAAAGGCCTGAAACCTGAAGCAGAAACACCTCAGCTGATTTAAGTTAAACCCATGACCGAAGTACCGTAATTTCCGGACTATAGAGCGCACCTGATTATAAGCCGCATCCAGTACATTTTTAAAGGAAAAACTATTTTGTACATACATAAGCCGCACCTGTCTATAAGCTGCATGTGCCCACATTGAAACATGAGATATTTACAAAGAAAGACGGTACACAGAAAGAGTTTTCAAAGTTTTAATAATATACCTTTTCTTTCCAAACAGTGCCTGTGACACGGCAGTAACACAGCAGCAATACGGTAGCACAGCACTAACGGCTGGTTTAAAAAAAAAAAAACATACTGGTAAAAGTCACTGAGCGCTGTCTTCATCTTCCTCCTGTGCACTGAAACCATGGAAGTCTTCCTCCTCAGTGTCGGATTGGAATAGCGTCAGATATTCTTTGCCACACACTGTCTCTCTTTCGTTGTCGCTATCAGTGTCACTCATCCTGAGGCAAATTCACTCCTGAGCTCCTGAGTCAACCATTCTTTCATTAGGCTCGCTACCGTCCACCCTTTCGTGTTAACTTTCACGACAATGTCTTTCGGGAGGTTTTCTTTTGGCATAGTAATCCGCTTAAAAATTACCATTTGTGGAAGCTTCAGTCCAGATGCAGTGCAGCCCGAAACACAGGTGCGACTTGTTCCTCGTATTCGGGAGGGAGTTGCTGACACAGAGTTGTCCGTGTCCTGATGGACAGACCTTTCCGTTTCATAAATCTAAGACACCTCCTTTGAAATCCTGAATTTTCTTTTCGGTGGCGATTGTTTTTGCTTTCAGTCTGATCTGCACTGTAGAAACACCTCGGCCATCTGCTCTCTGTGTGCTCACCCAGTCCTCAAGAATGTTTTTCAGTTCATGCCACCTGCTTTTATTACCTCTGAAAGCTTTTTTCATCTTTTTACATTGCTCCAGTGCTTCCCACTGCCGTTTCCAGCGTCTCACCACCGATTCATTTATGTCAAGTTTACGTGCAGCAGCTCTGTTTCCTCCTTTATCGGCCAGCTCGATTGCTTTTAACTTGAAAGCTGCATTATATGAATTTCTTCTTGCATTTTCCATGATGAGGGTCTGTTAATTTTATTCAGGCACAAAGCGCAAAGTTACATTAAACTTGCGTCTTCCTCAACACATACAGTGGGGCAAAAAAGTATTTAGTCAGTCACCAATTGTGCCAAATTTGTACCAAAAGTTCTCCCACTTAAAGATGAGAGAGGCCTGTAATTTTCATCATAGGTACACTTCAACTATAAGAGACAAAATGAGAAAAAATCCAGAAAATCATTGTCTGATTTTTTTTTTTTAAAAAGAATTTATTTGCAAATTATGGTGGAAAATAAGTATTTGGTCAATAACAAAAGTTCATCTCAATACTTTGTTATATACCCTTTGTTGGCAATGACAGGGGTCAAACGTTTTCTGTAAGTCTTCACAAGGCTTTCACACACTGTTGCTGGTATTTTGGCCCATTCCTCCTCGCAGATCTCCAGAGCAGTGATGTTTTGGGGCTGTCGCTGGGCAACACGGACTTTCAATTCCCAAAGATTTTCTATGGGGTTGAGATCTGGAGACTGGCTAGGCCACTCCAGGACCTTGAAATGCTTCTTGCGAAGCCACTCCTTCGTTGCCAGGGCAGTGTGTTTGGGATCATTGTCATGCTGAAAGACCCAGCCATGTTTCATCTTCAATGCCCTTGCTGATGGAAGGAGGTTTTCAGTCAAAATCTCACGATACATGGCCCCATTCATTCTTTCCTTTACACGGATCAGTCGTCCTGGTCCCTTTGCAGAAAAACAGCCCCAAAGCATGATGTTTCCACCCCCATGCTTCACAGTAGGTATGGTGTTCTTTGGATGCAACTCAGCATTCTTTCTCCTCCAAACACAACAATTTGAGTTTTTACCAAAAAGTTCTATTTTGGTTTCATCTGACCATATGACATTCTCCCAGTCCTCTTCTGGATCATCCGAATGCTCTCTAGCAAACTTCAGACGGGCCTGGACATGTACTGGCTTAAGCAGGGGGACACGTCTGGCACTGCAGGATTTGAGTCCCTGGCAGCATAGTGTGTTACTGATGGTAGCCTTTGTTACTTTGGTCCCAGCTCTCTGCAGGTCATTCACTAGGTCCCCCCGTGTGGTTCTGGGCTCACCGTTCTTGTGATCATTTTGACCCCACGGGGTGAGATCTTGCGTGGAGCCCCAGATCGAGGGAGATTATCAGTGGTCTTGTATGTCTTCCATTTTCTAATAATTGCTCCCACAGTTGATTTCTTCACGCCAAGCTGCTTACCTATTGCAGATTCAGTCTTCCCAGCCTGGTGCAGGTCTACAATTTTGTTTCTGGTGTCCTTTGACAGCTCTTTGGTCTTGGCCATAGTGTTAAACAAACAGGTGCCATTAATACAGGTAACGAGTGGAGGACAGAGGAGCCTCTTAAAGAAGTTACAGGTCTGTGAGAGCCAGAAATCTTGCTTGTTTGTAGGTGACCAAATACTTATTTTACTGAGGAATTTACCAATTAATTCATTAAAAATCCTACAATGTGATTTCCTGGATTCTTTCCCATTTTCTCTCTCATAGTTGAGCTATACCTATGATGAAAATTACAGGCCTCTCTAATCTTTTTAAGTGGGAGAACTTGCACAATTGGTGACTGACTAAATACTTTTTTGCCCCACTGTATATTCCACCTGTCTTATTCTTACCTTTTCTGCTCGAGCGCCCCTGGTGGCCGTTAGAAAAAAATCCATAAATAAACCGCACCGTACAATAAGCCGCAGTGTTTAAAGTGTAGAAAAAAGCGTCTTATAGTCCAGAAATTACGGTAATCCAGAGTGGCAGTTTGCATTTTTGATTATAGATCAACTACCTTTGACTCCATGTAAGAGGTAAAACAACTGTTTAGAAGTTAGCTCCTTCTACAAATTATTTGATTCTATGTTTCTATTAGAATCATTATAATAAAGTTATCTATTTGCTTTTACCTTGTTATATTCTTTATTCTTGTTATATTGTTTCTCATTACTTAATGTTTCTTATTTGTTAATGCTTAATGTTCGTGATGCTTGATGTGTGAGCTCATACCTCTCTGATCAAGGACGACAGAAATGCAGCTGCTGTAAGGAAGTGACATTGACTGGAGACAGAGCTGCAGAGCATGACGCAGGAGGTGTTCTTTTATCTGTCTGATATGGAAGAACATGCTGTGTGCGAGCCAAGCTAATCAAATCAGTAAAGACCTACGTATAATCTCACCATTATGATTTACAGTCTTTTGCTTTGTATGGGACCTGCTATCTTGTGTTTCCCCCTCCCTTTAGGCACATTTGAATTCTGTGTAACTAGGGACCTCCTAATCTCAATAAAAGGATGGTGGAAGATGTGCCTCAGGACGTGTTGGAGATCTGTAACTGAGCACATCTCTCCGTCCTCCTTGCTGCAAGTAAAACTTAAAGCTGCTGTCTTTGCCTCATTTGTTTGTCTCATGTTTTAGGTCGTTCGAACCTAACAGTTTCTCAAAAGGGGAAAAAAAAAAAAGTATAACAATGTGTGACGGCCCGCCCATGTGTTTTGTTTTGTTTACCCAGAGACTGGGTGGGTCGTCAGTGAGACTGGTTTCACCTGCGAGCTGGTGTGAGGGTGATGTTTGGTCACCCGCGCTGTTCGTTCACTAGACTCAGATCAACCACACAAACAACAGGAGGCCTTGCAAGGGAGAGCTGACGAGCAGTTCAAGCTTCCTCTCTCAACTCCGTCCGTCTGCTGCTCGCTCTCCTCTTTTATTTGGTGCACACAACATTTATGTCAATCTGACCTCATGATTCCTTCTCCGACTTCCTCGTGTCCTTGAACATGGTACCTCTCAGTGCTGGGTACCTAACAGCTTCAATACTTGGTTCAAACACTCATACATTCCTTTTGATTAAACATTCTAAATCTACTTACTATACTTACTATAGCATTGAAACGATAACAACAATAATTCTTCTCACACTGGTGAGGAGCCAGAGGGCATAAAAGGGGCGGTTCTCCTTTGTCTCTCTCTCTGGCTGGTCTGCTGCCACCATACCGCATGGCCGTCTCATCATTTTGGTTTGGGTTTCTCAATAAAATATTTAGATGATTTGATCTTTCTGTGTGCTGATTCCCTCTATTTGTTACAACTTTGAGCCAAGTCGTAACAAATGTAAACAGGTCACCTAAAATAATCCTGAAGATTCTTAAACCAGTTATTTTGTATCAATTTAATGGAAACTACAATCCATCTCCAACCACTCTCTCCATTAACAGGATTGCGTGGGGTGCCTTTTAGCAAGATTGGGTTTACACCCTGGCTCAGTCACCAGCTCTGGGGTGATAAGCCTTCACACCTGGTGATCTTCCAGTTCACTACCAATTCACGAGACCCAGGGTGGCCAACCAGTCAGAGCCTAAGAGCCAAGCTGGGGAACAATAGTCCAAAATTGATGAGGAAGAAGAGAGGAAAGGGGGAGAAGGAAAAAGAAAAGAGAGAAAGGGGGCCTTTGTGCCCATATTTATATATTCCTTGCTGTCTGATGAGAAATAAGTATTTTTAATATTTGTTTTAGTTTTTTGGATGACCGCGGGAGGGATTTGAACCGGTGACCTTGGAAACATCAGCATACTGTCAGAAAATGGGAAAATAGAAATACTTTGGTAAAAAAAAATTAACAAACCAATATATATTAACAGAAAAACAACTCTTATATAAAAATATTTAACTATTTACAACAAAAATTATTCCCATACGACTATTTACAAATTATTTTGATGTTTTTTTTTTTTGCTTCTTCCAGCCACTGCTCCTTTGACAAGTGTTCTGTATTTGGACAGAACACTTTGCCCTGGTACTGGCTGTGGCCGGTTTCAGCGCTGCGGAAATCCCCACATTTTTTGCACTTATTTCCGCTGACCGTACGCTTATACGGCCTCTTTGCCCTCTTTGCTGATGGAAGCTGGGGAAGAGTGGCAGAACCTGGGGTGACGAGGGGACGACCCTGCATAAAGGTCACGGTACCCATTGAAGCACCCCAGCTGGTGAAAGCTGAGGTACCACAAAAGGTGCTGGTGCTGGGGCTATAGCAAAGAGCTTCGTTTTTGCTCTTTGCTGTGCCTGGCCTGCCATACTGTGAGGCAGCTGGTACTGGAGCTCCTCCCGTGCTTGCATGGGCTCCGCAGGGAGCACTCTTGCCTCCTGAAGAGGCTGTGCGGACACTGGGAGGGCTGTAGGCAGGACAGTGCCCTGCAGCCTCACGGAGAGCTCCAGTCCTTTTTGCCTCCGGTTGTGCCACTGGATGAGGGTGTTCTGGTTCACCTCAACCAGTTGAATGTCTGTATCCTGCATCACAAGCGCATTGCCAGTGACAAGCTGTCTGATTCGATGGTAGTCCCTAAGAATTAAAGACCACCTCGAATCAGTCTTCCTGCCACGTTTCAAGGGGCTTGGATGCAGGTTGCACAACCGCATGAAAATGTTCTCAACCAGCCGGCAGCAGTCAGGCCACTGAGCAGGAACGCTACTTGCCCCCAGCGTACAGCGAGTAGTGCTCTCCACACCAGGGGTTGTTGAGGGCTTCTTTGGTGTTTTAAATCGGCCGCTCAACAGTCTGCCCTGGTGCCGTGCAGCATAAACCACCTGCTGTTTGTCGTAGTCCTGCAGGTTCTGCCACAGGGAGATGATGGTGTCGGTCTGCTGCCGGTTTAAAAAGAGGGCTGTCTGCTCCCGAAGCTCCACCAGGTACTCGCCAAGGCTGTCCACGTGCTGGTACCCAGGCTTGTATTTGTCATCAACAACCTGTGCAAATGATTAAACATTTTAGATAAGAATATAAAGCCTTCACTGACACTGAACATTGACAATATGTTACGTGACTGTATAAACGTAATGTTTTTAAAAATTGTACAGAGCTATATTCGTACATTCTAAATAGCTTTCTGTCACCTACCACATCTTCAGCTGCAGCTACAGATGTAGTAGCTGGAGTGCTGGTATGCAGTGCAGATGGGTTGGCAGCCACTGATGACCTGGGTGCTGTGGCGCTTGGAGCTACCGGTGTGGAAGGCTTGGGAGCTGTGATGGTGGGTGTCCAGGGTGCCGGGGATGAGACAACTGATGTGGTCACAGTGGCAGTAGGAGCTAGAGAGGGCTCAAGGACTACTGTTGGATCTTCCGGGAGGTCAGAGAAACCCTCATCTTCCTCCACGCTGTCCACCACATCATGCTCTTCGATTTGCTGAGCCGTCTCCTCTGAATCCGGGTGCATATCTTGCAGTGCCTGGCCAGTCTGCCTGAAGAGATGCTGCATCCCGATGAGCTCTCCTGAAATAACAATGATTCATTCATAAATTAATAAAATATTTGAATATTTAGTGACATCACTCATGAGCTCACGTGTGCTTACCGGTGTAATGGGAGGGTGGGCAGAAATCCGGTGCCAACTTCCTGCTGAACAGACTCTGGTAATTGCTGTTTACACAGTGAAGCAGGTCACCAGAGTAACTGCGGAGAGCAGATGACCCAGAGGAGAGGGCTGCAGCACCACAGTCCTAGTTCCACCTGTGCAGCCCTTCCAACAGGTAAATTTGAAAATTTACACTACCTGGAAATGCATGGTAAAAAAAATTAAAATGATGAAAATGTTATTGGATTGGTTTGGATTACACAACACACGAGTCTGTCAGACACACACCTGGAATGAACCGGTTCAGGTGGAGATGAAAAGACTCCAGAGATGTCGAGCCCCTTGCACATCTATAGATGGGGAGAATCACTCCTCCCTTTGACAGCTCCCCTGTCTTGATGTACAGAGCAACACCTGTCAGATCCTGGATGCACTTTACGTGCTTCTTCTGGACCCTCCAGATGTGCTCCATCCTCTCGCTGTCAAGCAGGGGAACTCCAAGGGAGTCATTGCCTCTGCTTCCCATCAAGGTATGCAGCAGCTCCTCCACCAGCTGGACGGTGGTCTCCTCCCCAGGTGTCCTTCTCCGGCAATGCAGAGTCAGCTCCTCCCTCGACAGATGCTTGTGGATGTCGCCAGTAGGGACAGACAAGCCCTGCGCCCTGAACTGCTGCTCTTTAGCTTCACACAACCGAGCTATATCAGCAGCATCCCACTCAAATATGCACTCCGATAGACGTGACATAAAAAGCGGATACAGCTGATGAGCATTGGTTGTGCAGCCCATAGCGAGTCGGCGCATAAAGTGCCAGATATCCAGCCTGATGGCAAGGTCTGGCCATCCACTGAATCTGGCCCTCAGCTTTGTCTCTCCCAACTCAGTGCAGCATCCACAATCAACATAGAGGAGCGCAGGAGGATCCACACCAGCCTCCTGGAATCTTTTCATTAGACCTGCAGCCATCAGGTCCAGGCCTGCTCCCTCCTGAGCGGTCAGCACACTCATGAGTATCTGGCCATACTCATTGCCAACTGAAGTCAGCCAGAGTGCTGTCCCCTTTGCTGTCCCTGCCAACTTCTTTGTGATCTGAAACACATAAAATGTATAGGACCTCCATGATGATGATTGAGAAAAATGACACTGTGCTAATTGCAATTATATAATAATATATATAATGTCAGCAGACATTTTTAGAAATATTTTCAGTAATCTTTTTTGTGGAATCCATCTTTAAAATGGACCTGTAAACAGATGTGAGCCAGGCCTGGATGTCCTCCATCCTCGTCAGGATGCCCTGGCTGTAAACTGACAGCAGCCACTTACACCTAGGCACCACAGCAGGTTGTGGAGGCTCAGGGAAGACCGTGGGCAACAGTCCTAGCCGCTGGCGGAAGGCCATACACTCCGCGGTTTACCGTGCCACTCGGTTCAGCCACTCCTCTGTGTGGTTCTCCATCAGCTGCTTCAGGAGACAAGTCGGACTGTTGCCCAGTCCTCTCTCCCGCAGAAATCGGATCACCCTTATATCACAAGCGTACCTTGGATATAGATAGAAAACATATCAGTAAGAATATTGTACAAACTTGTGTGTAAGACATTGCGAGAAAGAAAATACTCACTTTCGTGTAAGGATGACCCTAAATTCTGACCGATGTGCCAGGTCCAGCTGTCCATGACACATGGGAGGATTTACATTTATTGCAGATTAAAGTTTCTGCCACCATGTTGTAGGTCCGATCTACATCCAGAACCTATCGTGCCCTCTTATGCAGGCCCGCACCAGTTAGTTGGTGCAGCCCACAGCCCTGGTTGGGACAGACCACCTTCACCTTCCACAACTTGTATGGCATCCAGACAAGAAGTGGATGGGCAAAAAAGCGGTCTGGACCTGCAGCCTGATTATACACCTCACTGGGCTGAGGTGGGAAGTACCAGAGCTTCAGGTGGTCCTGAAGCGCCAGCTTTCCCTTGGGTGCAGTTCGGAAAAGCCGCTTAGAAATCCATTTATGGTCTTCAACCGGCAAGGTATTTAACCATAAACGGGGCAGCTGATTTCCTGCTGGCGTCCCAAGAGTGGACTCAAGAGGGCTGGAAGCAGCAGTCTATACAAAAGACAGAACAGAACCAAATCAACAAAACGACAATACAGCTGACACTGTTAATAACCACATCTCATGCTCTACACAACATTAAATTTAATCTAGTATTACTTACAGACACAGTGGCAGACACTCTTGAAGAAGACGGGGAACTGTGGACAGGAGCTGGTGGAGTCTGTAGACAAAAGGAAAAGACGACACTCACATTTGTGGCAATCTGATTTACACTATAATCACATTGCCATTGAATCTGATGTTTAAGATATTAGTGTTGTGGTTCTTGAACGTGACTCGTTTCTTCCCTCCTCCCTTCACCTACAGGAGCGACTGCCAGGGGCGGGCCGATCCCTGGGGAGCGCTGAGCCGCTGACACACCTGCAGCTCGTTGCTTTCGGCAGCTACTTAAACTCCCCTCTCTTTGCCTCCTGTGCTGGATTGTTTGTTTGTGTTTTTTGAATCAAGCTCCAGTTCCCCGTGATTATTAGCCCTTCGCGTTGTTTATTTCTTTTGCCCAGTAAGTTTGTTTAGTGCTTTGTCACTTCTTTCTGTTGTTTCCTTTCCCATCGATTTTTCCCATTTTGATGGTGATTTTTCGTTCGCTCTTTCAGTTGTTACTTTCTCTGAGTTTTGTTGTTACTTTGTTCGATCCCCTTGGACACTTTGTTAATAAAGAACCTTTTGTTTGCACTCTGCGTCTGGGTCCTGGCCTCCTTAACTGTTCCGTAACAATTAGCCTGCTGTACTTTTTCACAATTAGAGCAACATTTGCACTTTGATTGCTCTATTATTTCTCTCTGTATTTGTTTTATAGGTTTATGTGTGCTTGAGTTGTATTTGAGAAGTGTTTTTTGTCATGACTTACTGGGGCAGCGATACTGGCTGGAGGTGCGGTCTGGCCAGTGCTGGCCTGTCCTGTGCCAGCAGTGACTTGGGTCTGTGAAGCAATGCAGTCCATCTCGGTTTCTTCTGTTATAGCTGCAAATATTACTATTCCATTTAAAATTCTACATACCTTTGTAAATTTCCACGCCATGCTTAAATATGGAGTTGCAGCTGCAACATGTCTCCCTCCGAATTTTGACTTGTTGAACTGAATCAAAATAAAGCAAAAGATATCATATATTGTCAAACTAAAAATAAACAAAATGCCAAACCATTATTGTCAATTTTTAAATGTGAATAACTATCAAAATACCATTGCCAGGGTCAACACTGGGGTCCTTCGGACATCACTGCCTGTAGGGCTTTGCAGCAGGGCAGGGGCAGGAGCAGGAGAAGGAGCAGGAGCAGGGGCAGGGGCAGGAGCTTGAGGGACAGCTGCTGCAGCTGGCCGTTCACTTCATGATGGAGCAGAAGCATCATCACTTAACTCATTGCATTAACTTTACAAATAAACTAAACTGAAACAAACTCACGCACGCACTGTTACCTTCTGTACGTGGAACCCACAGATGCAATTTATCATGTCCCCGAACAAGGATCTTTGTCCATGGGACATCTTTGGGCACTTCTCAATCTGAAAACAACAGTAATTTGCTTAAAAGGTTTTTCATACATCTTAAATGATTTTTCTTTTTTAGTCATTACAAATTTACATTATATCACATTTATTCAACCTAAAAATTATAAATCCTTGGAATTAATATAGGGATCAATTTTTATCAGTATTAAGAGTATAATTTAATAAGCTACATACCTTTTTATACAAATCAAACAATTTTTTTTGTCGGGGGGCTGGCCTGTTGCCCTCACTTGCAGGCCAGACCCCAGTGCTGGCAAACTGACAAAGGCGAGACATCCACTCTCCGTCTCCTATCGCCTTGTGTGACTTCTTTTCTGCTGCCTTTGATGATAGACAGACATTATTTAAATGCATGCCATCAAAATAAACGTATGAGCAGACATTAGGGGTCATGCCCTGAACCCGCCGAGGGCATTTGCATGAGTGTGTGAAGATTTGACGATCAGTATTTAGAACTTGCGGCTAGCGAAAACTCGCGAAACACAACGACGACATGATAACATCGAAAACAACGCTAGTTATCCCGAATGATATATAATCAGTTGGAGTGCCTTCCGACATTTCGTATGCGTCACTAAAACACTCACCATGTCAATATTGTTTAGTTGCCGCTTTCTATTAAGAGAAGAATGAACAGTGGTTGGGCGCAATTAAAGCTGCGAAAATGAGGAGGTGGATCTAGAGTTGGATCAACCTGCCGGTTATCCAACAATTGAGCGCTGTGATTGGTCAGTGGGAGCGATGGGATTGGTCAGTGAAGCGCAATCACCAATCATATTGACAGAAATTTTGGAATCACCAATCATATCGACGGAAATTTTGGAAGCCACCAATCATGTCAACGTCCGAAAATTCTGGAGCTGCAGTGATTGACTTATACTTCCAAAATCTTCCCGGACGATTCATTACCAGCTGGCAAAAAAGCGAAAGGATGACACGCAAATTCGTGAAGCGTTATTTGGTGAAATAATACTTCCGACATTAATCTTTGTATTGTTCCAATTTTTTGTCAATCCACCTATGTGTCACTTAGTCATTATATTCCTATTTTTGTCACTGCATATGTCTGACACTGTCATAATGTTGTTGTTTTTTTGTCACTGGATCTATGGGGCACTGTCATACCTTTCCAATTTTCGACACTGGATCTATGGGCACTATAATACCGTTCCACTTTTCGTCACTGGATCCATCTGACACTATATTATACCGTTCCAATTTTTATCACTGGATCCATCTGACACTAAGAACATTCCAATTTTTGTCACTGGATCTATGTGATGCTTAATCATAACATTCCAATTTTGTAGGTGAATCTATCTGACGCTTTATTAAATGTGTGTGGGTATTTACCCAAAATTTACACGGTTGTTCACAGGATTCCACCCACTGTGGCAGCTCAGTGTTCCAACCATGACCCAGAATGGTGTTGGAGTGTCTTCCGACATATACCGAGTCGATGTCGACAGTGATTGTGTTACTTCGGTAGCACATATACTAAAATTGGAACGATACAGAGAAGATTAGCATGGCCCCTGCGCAAGGATGACACGCAAATTCGTGAAGCGTTCTTCATTTTCTCATTATTTGGTGAAATAATACTTCCGACATTCATCTTTGTATTGTTCCAATTTTTTGTCAATCCACCTATGTGTCACTTAGTCATTATATTCCTATTTTTGTCACTGCATATATCTGACACTGTCATAATGTTGTTGTTTTTTTGTCACTGGATGTCTGGGGCACTGTCATACCGTTCCAATTTTCGACACTGGATCCATCTGACACTATATTATACCGTTCCAATTTTCGTCACTGGATCCATCTGACACTATGTTATACCGTTCCAATTTTTATCACTGGATCCATCTGACACTAAGAACATTCCAATTTTTGTCACTGGATCTATGTGATGCTTAGTCATAACATTCCAATTTTGTAGGTGAATCTATCTGACGCTTTATTAAATGTTTGTGGGTATTTACCCAACATTTACACGGTTGTTCAAAGGATTCCACCCACTGTGGCAGCTCAGTGTTCCAACCATGACCCAGAATGGTGTTGGAGTGTCTTCCGACATATACCGAGTCGATGTCGACAGTGATTGTGTTACTTCGGTAGCACATATACTAAAATTGGAACGATACAGAGAAGATTAGCATGGCCCCTGCGCAAGGATGACACGCAAATTCGTGAAGCGTTCTTCATTTTCTCATTATTTGGTGAAATAATACTTCCGACATTAATCTTTGTATTGTTCCAATTTTTTGTCAATCCACCTATGTGTCATTTAGTCATTATATTCCTATTTTTGTCACTGCATATGTCTGACACTGTCATAATGTTTTTGTTTCTTTGTCACTGGATCTATGGGGCACTGTCATACCATTCCAATTTTCGACACTGGATCTATGGGCACTATAATACCGTTCCAATTTTCGTCACTGGATCCATCTGACACTATGTTATACCGTTCCAATTTTTATCACTGGATCCATCTGACACTAAGAACATTCCAATTTTTGTCACTGGATCTATGCGATGCTTAGTCATAACATTCCAATTTTGTAGGTGAATCTATCTGACGCTTTATTAAATGTGTGTGGGTATTTACCCAAATTTTACACGGTTGTTCAAAGGATTCCACCCACTGTGGCAGCTCAGTGTTCCAACCATGACCCAGAATGGTGTTGGAGTGTCTTCCGACATATACCGAGTCGATGTCGACAGTGATGTGTTACTTTTCGGTAGCACATATACTAAAATTGGAACGATACAGAGAAGATTAGCATGGCCCCTGCAAGGATGACACGCAAATTCGTGAAGCGTTCTTCATTTTCTCATTATTTGGTGAAATAATACTTCCGACATTCATCTTTGTATTGTTCCAATTTTTGTCAATCCACCTATGTGTCATTTAGTCTTTATATTCCTATTTTTGTCACTGCATATGTCTGACACTGTCATAATGTTTTTGTTTCTTTGTCACTGGATCTATGGGGCACTGTCATACCGTTCCAATTTTCGACACTGGATCTATGGGCACTATAATACCGTTCCAATTTTCGTCACTGGATCCATCTGACACTATGTTATACCGTTCCAATTTTTATCACTGGATCCATCTGACACTAAGAACATTCCAATTTTTGTCACTGGATCTATGTGATGCTTAGTCATAACATTCCAATTTTGTAGGTGAATCTATCTGACGCTTTATTAAATGTGTGTGGGTATTTACCCAAAACTTACATGGTTGTTCAAAGGATTCCACCCACTGTGGCAGCTCAGTGTTCCAACCATGACCCAGAATGGTGTTGGAGTTTCTTCCGACATATACCGAGTCGATGTCGACAGTGATTGTGTTACTTCGGTAGCACATATACTAAAATTGGAACGATACAGAGAAGATTAGCATGGCCCCTGCGCAAGGATGACACGCAAATTCGTGAAGCGTTCTTCATTTTCTCATTATTTGGTGAAATAATACTTCCGACATTCATCTTTGTATTGTTCCAATTTTTGTCAATCCACCTATGTGTCACTTAGTCATTATATTCCTATTTTTGTCACTGCATATATCTGACACTGTCATAATGTTGTTTTTTTGTCACTGGATGTATGGGGCACTGTCATACCTTTCCAATTTTCGACACTGGATCTATGGGCACTATAATACCGTTCCAATTTTCGACACTGGATCTATGGGCACTATAATACCGTTCCAATTTTTATCACTGGATCCATCTGACACTAAGAACATTCCAATTTTTGTCACTGGATCTATGTGATGCTTAGTCATAACATTCCAATTTTGTAGGTGAATCTATCTGACGCTTTATTAAATGTGTTTGGGTATTTACCCAAAATTTACACGGTTGTTGAAAGGACTCCACCCACTGTGGCAGCTCAGTGTTCCAACCATGACCCAGAATGGTGTTGGAGTGTCTTCCGACATATACCGAGTCGATGTCGACAGTGATTGTGTTACTTCGGTAGCACATATACTAAAATTGGAACGATACAGAGAAGATTAGCATGGCCCCTGCGCAAGGATGACACGCAAATTCGTGAAGCGTTCTTCATTTTCTCATTATTTGGTGAAATAATACTTCCGACATTAATCTTTGTATTGTTCCAATTTTTTGTCAATCCACCTATGTGTCACTAGTCATTATATTCCTATTTTTGTCACTGCATATCTGACACTGTCATAATGTTGTTGTTTCTTTGTCACTGGATCTATGGGGCACTGTCATACCGTTCCAATTTTCGACACTGGATCTATGGGCACTATAATACCGTTCCAATTTTCGTCACTGGATCCATCTGACACATGTTATACCGTTCCAATTTTTATCACTGGATCCATCTGACACTAAGAACATTCCAATTTTTGTACTGGATCTATGTGATGCTTAGTCATAACATTCCAATTTTGTAGGTGAATCTATCTGACGCTTTATTAAAT
>NW_026621913.1:17500-20000 GCF_003711565.1 Takifugu flavidus | reverse complement strand
CTTTATTAAATGTGTGTGGGTATTTACCCAAAATTTACAGGTGTTCAAAGGATTCCACCCACTGTGGCAGCTCAGTGTTCCAACCATGACCCAGAATGGTGTTGGAGTTTCTTCCGACATATACCGAGTCGATGTCTGTCGACAGTGATTGTGTTACTTCGGTAGCACATATACTAAAATTGGAACGATACAGAGAAGATTAGCATGGCCCCGCGCAAGGATGACACGCAAATTCGTGAAGCGTTCTTCATTTTCTCATTATTTGGTGAAATAATACTTCCGACATTAATCTTTGTATTGTTCCAATTTTTTGTCAATCCACCTATGTGTCACTTAGTCATTATATTCCTATTTTTGTCACTGCATATATCTGACACTGTCATAATGTTGTTTTTTTGTCACTGGATGTATGGGGCACTGTCATACCGTTCCAATTTTCGACACTGGATCTATGGGCACTATAATACCGTTCCAATTTTCGTCACTGGATCCATCTGACACTATATTATACCGTTCCAATTTTTATCACTGGATCCATCTGACACTAAGAACATTCCAATTTTTGTCACTGGATCTATGTGATGCTTAGTCATAACATTCCAATTTTGTAGGTGAATCTATCTGACGCTTTATTAAATGTGTGTGGGTATTTACCCAACATTTGCACTTTGATTGCTCTATTATTTCTCTCTGTATTTGTTTTATAGGTTTATGTGTGCTTGAGTTGTATTGAGAAGTGTTTTTTGTCATGACTTACTGGGGCAGCGATACTGGCTGGAGGTGCGGTCTGGCCAGTGCTGGCCTGTCCTGTGCCAGCAGTGACTTGGTCTGTGAAGCAATGCAGTCCATCTCGGTTTCTTCTGTTATAGCTGCAAATATTACTATTCCATTTAAAATTCTACATACCTTTGTAAATTTCCACGCCATGCTTAAATATGGAGTTGCAGCTGCAACATGTCTCCCTCCGAATTTTGACTTGTTGAACTGAATCAAAATAAAGCAAAAGATATC
The DNA here is from genome assembly GCF_003711565.1 of Takifugu flavidus. Lineage (NCBI taxonomy): Eukaryota > Metazoa > Chordata > Actinopteri > Tetraodontiformes > Tetraodontidae > Takifugu > Takifugu flavidus. The sequence continues at coordinate 18,989 of NW_026621913.1, read as the reverse complement.
ATATATTGTCAAACTAAAAATAACAAAATGCCAAACCATTATTGTCAATTTTTAAATGTGAATAACTATCAAAATACCATTGCCAGGGTCAACACTGGGGTCCTTCGGACATCACTGCCTGTAGGGCTTTGCAGCAGGGCAGGGGCAGGAGCAGGAGAAGGAGCAGGAGCAGGAGCAGGGGCAGGGGCAGGAGCTTGAGGGACAGCTGCTGCAGCTGGCCGTTCACTTCATGATGGAGCAGAAGCATCATCACTTAACTCATTGCATTAACTGCACTTTACAAATAAACTAAACTAAACTGAAACAAACTCACGCACGCACTGTTACCTTCTGTACGTGGAACCCACAGATGCAATTTATCAGTCCCCGAACAAGGATCTTTGTCCATGGGACATTTTGGGCACTTCTCAATCTGAAAACAACAGTAATTTGCTTAAAAGGTTTTTCATACATCTTAAATGATTTTTTTTTTTAGTCATTACAAATTTACATTATATCACATTTATTCAACCTAAAAATTATAAATCCTTGGAATTAATATAGGGATCAATTTTTATCAGTATTAGAGTATAATTTAATAAGCTACATACCTTTATACAAATCAAACAATTTTTTTTGTCGGGGGGCTGGCCTGTTGCCCTCACTTGCAGGCCAGACCCCAGTGCTGGCAAACTGACAAAGGCGAGAATCCACTCTCCGTCTCCTATCGCCTTGTGTGACTTCTTTTCTGCTGCCTTTGATGATAGACAGACATTATTTAAAAATGCCATCAAAATAAACGTATGAGCAGACATTAGGGTCATGCCCTGAACCGCCGAGGGCATTTGCATGAGTGTGTGAAGATTTGACGATCAGTATTTAGAACTTGCGGCTAGCGAAAACTCGCGAAACACAACGACGACATGATAACATCGAAAACAACGCTAGTTATCCCGAATGATATATAATCAGTTGGAGTGCCTTCCGACATTTCTATGCGTCACTAAAACACTCACCATGTCAATATTGTTTAGTTGCCGCTTTCTATTAGAGAAGAATGAACAGTGGTTGGGCACAATTAAAGCTGCGAAAATGAGGAGGTGGATCTAGAGTTGGATCAACCTGCCGGTTAGCAACAATTGAGCGCTGTGATTGGTCAGTGGGAGCGATGGGATTGGTCAGTGAAGGCCAATCACCACTCATATTGACAGAAATTTTGGAATCACCAATCATATCGACGGAAATTTTGGAAGCCACCAATCATGTCAACGTCCGAAAATTCTGGAGCTGCAGTGATTGACTTATACTTCCAAATCTTCCCGGACGATCATTACCAGCTGGCAAAAAAGCGAAAGGATGACACGCAAATTCGTGAAGCGTTCTTCATTTTCTCATTATTTGGTGAAATAATACTTCCGACATTAATCTTTGTATTGTTCCAATTTTTTGTCAATCCACCTATGTGTCACTTAGTCATTATATTCCTATTTTTGTCACTGCATATATCTGA
>NW_026621912.1:0-48215 GCF_003711565.1 Takifugu flavidus | reverse complement strand
ATCCATCCATCCATCCATCCATCCTCTCCCCAGCTACTTCAAATCAAATCAAATCAGTCTTTATTTATATAGCGTCTTATACAATCAAAATTGTTTCAAGGCGCTTTCCAGAATCCCAGGGCCTGACCCCAGACAAGCAACAGTGGCAAGGAAAAACTCCCCTTTAACAGGAAGAAACCTTGAGCAGGACCAGGCTCATGTAGGGGGACCCTCCTGCTGATGGCCGGCTGGGTAAAGAGAGAGGAGAAGGGGGAGGACAGGTAGAGGATAGAATAGGTAGGAGAGAGGAGAGGAGAGGAGAGGGGTAGAGGAGAGGAGAAGTAGAGAGGAAGGGGAGGTAGAGGAGAGGAGAGGAGAATGAGGAGGAGGGGAAAGAGGAGAGGAAGGGAGAGGAGAGGAGAGGAAAGGAGAAGGAGGAAGGGGGGGGAGAGGGAGGAGGGAGAGGAGAGGAGAGGAGAGGAGAGGAGAGGCACAGAGCACAGAAACACACACAAAAATATGATCTACAATCACTTCAGCGGGGCTGGAGGTCATTATGCAGCTCCGAAGGCGGTGATACCTGTAAATAAATAGGGGGGGAGAAGCAGAAAAACTACACAAGAATCAGCATATCTCGTCTGCTTGATGAGAAGAGGAGAGGAAAGGAGAGGAGAGGAGAGGAGAGGAGAGGAGAGGAGAGGAGAGGAGAGGAGAGGAGAGGAGAGGAGAGGAAACCATGACCCAGTGGGGTGACAGAGGCCTGTCAGGTGATCATGTTTCCGGACCCGGCAGCCTTGGCCTATAACAGCATAACTAAGATGTGACCTAACGATTAGACGACCCCCTAAGTATGATAATTTGTCTGTCTATGATAGTAACTGGAACTACAGAATTAGTAACAATAAGCTTTTTCAAAGAGGTAGGTTTTAAGTCTGATCTTAAAAGTGGCGATGGACTCAGCCTCCCGTACCTGGACAGGGAGCTGGTTCCATAGCAGGGGGGCCTGGTAGCTAAATGCTCGGCCCCCCATTCTACTCCTAGAAACTCTGGGAACCACAAGTAGACCAGCATTCTGAGAGCGGAGCGGTCTATTGGGCTGGTAAGGTGTTACTAGCTCCTCCAGGTAGGATGGAGCTAGGCCTCTGAGGACCTTGTAGGTCAAAAGAAGGGTTTTAAAAATTATTCTAAATTTAACGGGCAGCCAATGAAGCGACGCCAGTACAGGAGTCATGTGATCTCTTTTGTCAATACCTGTCAGAACTCTGGCTGCAGAATTTTGGATCAGCTGGAGGCTTCTTAAAGAGTTGTTTTGACACCCTGATAATAAAGAATTACAGTAGTCCAGCCTGGAAGTAACAAATGCATGGACTAACTTTTCAGCATCATGCCGCGTCAGTAGTTTCCTGATCTTTGTGATGTTCCTCAGGTGAAAAAAGGCACTTCTAGAGACTAATTTAATGTGTGAGTTGAAGGAGAGATTTTGATCAAAAGTTACTCCTAGATTCCTCACAGAGAGACTAGATGTTAATGAGATACCATCTAGAGTGATCATGTGATCTAATTTATCCCTGAGAGGTTCAGGACCAAACACCATGAACTCAGTTTTTCCTGGGTTAAGGAGGAGGAAATTTGAAGACATCCAGGACTTTATGTCTTTAAGACAGGTCTGGAGCTTCACTAACTTCTCTGTCTCCTCGGGTTTCATGGATAAATAGAGCTGAGTGTCATCAGCATAACAATGAAAATCTATCCCATGCTGCCGAATAATGTTCCCTAAGGGAAGCATGTACAAGGTGAAGAGGATTAGTCCAAGTACAGAACCTTGAGGAACTCCATGGCTCACCCTACTGTATGAGGAGGGAACACCATGGACATGAGCAAACTGGTATCTGTCAGATAAGTATGATCTAAACCAGTCTAGTGCTGTCCCTTTAATCCCAATCACATGTTCCAGTCTCTGTAACAGGATGCTGTGATCAACTGTATCAAAAGCAGCACTGAGGTCCAGCAGAACCAGCATAGAGACCAGTCCATGATCGGAAGCTATGAGAAGATCATTAGTGACTTTAAGAAGTGCTGTTTCTGTGCTGTGGTGAGCTCTAAAGCCTGACTGAAACATCTCAAACAGGCTGTTCCTCTGCAGGTGCTCCAGTAACTGAGTCACCACCACCTTCTCAAGAACTTTAGAGATAAAAAGAAGGTTGGAGGCCTATAATTTGCTAAGACATCAGGATCCAGTGATGGCTTTTTAAGCAACGGCTTAATCACTGCCAACTTGTAGGACCGGGGTACATAACCTGTCACTAAAGAACCATTGATCTGGTCCAGGACAGAACAGCCTATCAATGGTAAAACATCCTTCAACAGGTGTGTTGGGATGGGATCTAAAAGACACGTGGTGGTCTTGGATTTCTGAATTAGCGATGACGCCTCAGAAAAATATACTGCTCACAAAAATTAAAGGAGCACTTTAAAGAAACACATTAGATACATCAGATCTCAATATGAAGTTGGATATCTATACAAATAACGACAGGGCAGTGTCTTAGGAACAAAAGGATGCCAAGTCTTTTAATGGAAATAAAAGTTTTCAGCCTACAGAGGGCTCAATTGTGTAGACACCATAAAATCAGAGTGAAATGAAGATGTGGCAGGCTAGTCCATTTTTTCCCAAAGTTAATTTCTGCAACTCAAAATGCTTTTCAGTATCTTGTGTGGCCCCCACGAGCTTGTATGCATGCTTGACAACGTCGCGGCATGCTCCTAATGAGATGACGGATGGTGTCTTGTGGCATTTCCTCCCAGATCTGTGTGAGGGCATCCCTGAGCTGTTGTACAGTCTGAGGAGCAACCTGGCGGCGCCTAATGGACCGAAACATAATGTCCCAGAGATGTGCTATTGGGTTTAAGTCAGGGGATCGTAAAGGCCATTCAATTGTTTCAATTCCTTCATCCTCCAGGTACTGCCTGCATACTCTTGCCACGTGAGGCCGGGCATTGTCGTGCATTAGGAGGAAACCAGGACCTACTGCACCAGCGTAGGGTCTGACAGTGGGTTCAAGGATTTCATCTCGATACCTTATGGCAGTCAGAGCACCATTTCCTAGGCAATAGAGGTGTGTGTGTCCCTCCATGGATATGCCTCCCCAGACCATCACTGACCCACCACCAAACCTGTCATGTTGAACGACGTTGCAGGCAGCATAACGTTCTCCTTGTCTTCTCCAGACTCTTTCACGTCTATCACAGGTGCTCAGGGTGAACCTGCTCTCGTCTGTGAAACGTACAGGGCGCCAGTGGCGGACTTGCCAATTCTGGTGTTCTTGAGCAAATGCCAGTCGAGCTCCACGGTGCTGGGCAGTGAGCACAGGGCCCACTACAGGACGCCGGGCCCTCGGGCCACCTTCATGAAGTCTGTTCCTGATTGTTTGGGTAGAGACATTCACACCAGTGGCCCTCTGGAGGTCATTCTGTAGGGCACAAGCAGTGCTCAGCCTGTTCCGCCTTGCACAAAGGAGCAGGTATCGGTCCTGCTGAGGGGTTGAGGACCTTCTACGGCCCTGTCCAGCTCTCCGAGAATAACCACCAGTCTCCTGAAATCTCCTCCATGTTCTGGAGATTGTGCTGGGAGACACATTAAACCTTCTTGCTGCAGCACGTGTGGATGTGCCATCCTGGAGAAGTTGGACAGCCTGTGCAACTTCTGTAGGGTTAAGGAATCACCTCATACTGCCAGTAGAGATAATTATGCAAGCCAAAATCAGCACGAGTGGAAAACCAGCCAAAAAAGATCAAGAGGGAGAAACTTGAAATGACCTCCACATGTAAAACCAGTCCTGTTTTGAGGGTTTTCTAATTTTTGCCACTGAAGTGCACCAGTTGTTAATTCCATGAACACCAATACAGCTGACAGGTTTAGACAGGTTTAATTCAATTCATGCCAGGCCCAATAAAAAAAGTGTTCCTTTAATTTTTGTGAGCAGTGTATATAGGGCTGAAGGAGTTTAAGGGCTCGTTGGAGACCCTGTATGTTCCCACAGTCAGCACATCTGGTGATGGTCCAGTTGTTGGGATGGCCTGGTTAGCTTTCTCTCTGATAGCTAGAACTTTATCAGTGAAGAAGCTCATGAAGTCTTCACCACTAAGGGAAGAAGGGATACGTGGATCTAAAACACTGTGACTCTTAGTTAATTTGGCCACAGTGCTGAAAAGAAACCTGGGGTTGCTCTTATTTTCCTCAATTAAAGAAGAAAAATAAGCTGTTCTAGCCTTGCGAAGGGCCTTTTTGTAAACTAATAGACAGTCTTTCCAGGCTACATGATAGCTGTCTATTTGACAAGAATGCCACTTCCATTCCAGTCTTTGCACTTTCTGCTTGAGGGTCCTGATATGTGAATTATACCAGGGGGCACACCTCCTCTGATTTACTATTTTCTTTTTCAGGGGGGCAACAGAATCAAGCGTGATTCTCAGTGAGGCTGCTGCACCTTCAGCAATAGAGTCAACCTCAGCAGGGCTAAGATTATAATGATTGATCCCTGGGGAAACACACGGTGGTCCTGGGATCAGCACAGGGATCACTTCCTTAAACCTAGCTACAGCATTATCTGAAAGACATCTGCTATAGTAAGACTGTGCTCTGAGGATAGAAGAATCCTTAATCATAAATGTAAAAGTGATCAAAGAATGGTCTGACAGGAGTGGATTCTGAGGGAACATTGACACATGTTCTACCTCAACACCATAAGTCAGAACTAGATCTAGGGTGTGGTTGAAGCTATGAGTTGGTTGTTTTATCTGCTGGAGGAAACCAACTGACTCAAGTAAATGAAGCCATTTCTAAAGCTGTCATTTATAACGTCTACATGGATATTAAAGTCTCCAATGATAATGACTTTGTCCGTTCTAAGGACCAAGTCAGATAAGAACTCAGAGAACTCAGACAGGAACTCTGAATGTGGACCAGCAGGGGGCCGATATACAACTACAAACAGAAGTGGCTTTTCTGCCTTCCAGTTCAGATGAGTGATGCCAAGAGTCAGGCTTTCAAATGAACTGAAACCATGTTTTGGTCTGGGATTAATTAATAACTTGGAGTGATAGATTGCTGCCACTCCCCCTCCTCGACCAGTAACATGTGGAATATGATAATTAAGATGGGTAGGAGGAGTAGATTCATTTAAGCTAACATACTCCTCCTCCTGAAGCCAGGTCTCAGTAAGACAAAATAAATCAATGTGATGATCTGCTATCAGGTCGTGCACTAACAGGGATTTACACAAAAGAGATCTAATATTTAATAGTCCACATTTAATTGTGATATTAGTTTCTCCAACTTGTGCTTCAGTATTAATTTTAATTTTATTATTAATTTTAATAAGATTTTGGTGATTGACCGCTCCCCTGCTCTGTGCTTGGTGAACTTTTAACCGTGGAACAGAGACTACCTCTATAGTGTTAAATATGTTATTGTTGGCAGATGAGGGTTCTAAGGAAGCAGCAGAGAGGTGTGTAAGACTACAACTCTGCTTCCAGCTCATCCGGGGGAATCCCCAGGCGTTCCCAGACCAGCCGAGAGATCATCTTTTTAATAATCTTCCACAATCTAGTCCAGGACGTGCCCTTTGTTTACCCTGCTGAATGCCTCCAACAGGGTGACTTTGGATCGATGACGATGACGCACCTCTGTCACGGTTTGCATTACTAACCAGAGGGATTTATTCTGTGGATTCTGTCTTGTCAGGATTTACCTCCTGCTGTGTGTGAGTCTGGCGATCAGTTTGTAACATTTCTTTGTGGTCAATAAAGTTTGTTCTTTGATTTCAATGTAATTCTTCTCTGCTGTATTTGGGACCAGTCTCCATCTGAGACAATTAGATGTCCTTGACAAACAGTATTCTGTCTGTATCTGTGTTCATGTTAATGACATTAAAGCAGTGGAGTCATGAAATCTCCATGTTTGTGTCTCTGACAGCAGGTCAGAATATAAACTGATGAATAAGACACAATTAATGAAAGAAAGTAGAAAATTAAAGCAACAGTAGTCAAAAATTAACTTAATAAAAGGTTTTATTCAACTCTCAGTGGAAAAAGTGTGACTCCTCCTCATGTGTGTCTGTGTTTCACTAGAACAGGTGAGTTTCTGTCTTCTGCAGAACATTTGCATGTTTTTCTGCATGGTTGCTCCTCAGAGTTTAAAGTTCTGATGTCACCAGAGTCTGAACTCTTTTCACGCTCTCACACTGAAAACTTCAGCATCACCATGTTGTCAATAATTCTGACTGTCATCTTTCTGAGTCAGGGTGAGACTTTTCAACATTGTTTGATTTCATCCTCTTCTTCTTTCCAAGGAGGCTGAAATCATTTCATTTTTACATCATAACTACTCCTCCAGGCTCTTTTCAACTGCTCTTTGTAACATTTGTTGTTTGTCATTTCAGAATCTTCTGCCAACAACTTTCTGACTCAAGCTGATAAATTCAAGTCTGTTAGTGTTGGAGGGTCTGTGACCATCAGCGCCACAGGAAGCTCAAATATTGACAACTATCTTCACTGGTACCTTCAGAAACCTGGACAGGCTCCTAAACTTCTGATATACAGGGTATCAAGTCGCTTCACAGGAACGCCGTCTCGATTCAGTGGCAGCAGATCTGGTTCTCAGTACACTCTAACCATCACTGGTGTTCAGGCTGAAGATGAAGCAGATTATTACTGTCTGGGCTACCTTGGTAGCGGAGTGTTGACACAGTGATTTAGAGCCGTACAAAAACCTCCCTCAGTGTGACTGAAGTGAAAACAGCAGCTGCAGCTGCAGATGATGAAGAGTCACCAGCAGAACTGGTTCAGTCAACACCAGAGTCACCAAGTACAAACCAGATTCATTTAAACACAAGTCAAATGAGTTTAAAAGCTTTAAAATAACCATGAAAAATACACAAATACTCAGTTTAACCATTATCCATTTTAAAATTTATAACTCACACAGGATTATTCGTAATAATCAACCATTAAATCAGTAATTACATTTACTCAAGTGCTGCTTCTATGTGCTTCTATCTTCTTTGTTTAATTTATTCTGAATATTTATGATATGTACAAATAATACAGAGAACATAAAGGAATGAACTCATACCTCATGGCCATCAGCAGGAGGGTCCTCCTACATGAGCCTGGTCCTGCTCAAGGTTTCTTCCTGTTAAAGGGTCGTTGCCACTGTTGCTTATTGGGGGTCAGGCCCTGGGATTCTGTAAAGCACCTAGAAACAATTTTGATTGTAACAGACGCTATATTAAGATTGATTGATACCGGCCCTGAAACACATTCATGTTCATATTTATCTAAATAAATCAATTTACAACAAGCTGAAACCATCTCTTCTGCTTGATTTATTGTTTTTTTACACTGATATTTCACATCTTATTCAACTATGATTGTCTGAGTTCTTCCCACTTTTCCCTTTCAAAAACAAATAAAACTAAAGACCAAACTGCAGTAAATGATGGTTGATGATCAGATTTTCTCATCAATAATCACAACAAACACAGAGATGTTGGCTGAAATGATTGAAATATTTATTTTGTGACTTTAAATTCACATCTGAGGACAGAAAATGCGTGAGGTGAGTTAGAGAAATGTCCAGATGAAAGCAGAGTCACGCTCATGCAGGAATATGTGAGCAGAAAAGATGTGTCGCTCCATCAAGATGTTGAGGACAGAAGCAGCACGGTTTCCAGACAGGAAGTGTTGCTGAACCTCTAGACTGAGCAGCTGTGAGGGTCCAGGCTTTGAGTGACAGAGCTCTGTCCACCCAGACTGGCCTCACAGGTCACTGAGTCCACCTTCTTCCACTGGTCTGCAGGGAGGTTCAGGGTGCTGCTCCAGCTGAAGCGGCCGTCACTCCCCAGGACCTCCAGGCTGTGTGGGCCGATGTGGTGCTGCTGCCGCCCCCCACCTTCCAGCTCAGCTTCCACTGTGAGGGGGAGCCCCCGCTGGCCAGACACACCAGTGTGGCACTGCCCTGCTGCAGCTCCTCTGGGGAGGGGGGGAGGACGGTCAGGGTGGGACGCACCACACCCGCTGGAGGAGAGACCAGAAAGACGTGAAGGTTTGGACACCATCAAATCTGACTGAGCCGTTAGCTGGTGATGACTGAGGACATTTTGACATGTTTGGACAATGTTGGACAGCGTGACGATTTTCTTCTCTTTAACTTCTTTATATACAGTCGAGAGTTTAACGTGACACAGGTGAAACACTGGTGAGAACACACTTCACATCTGTGGCATCTGTCTGTTTCACTTCCTTTTCACCACAGAGAAAATAAATGAAGCGTCCACGCAAAGAAAAGTTGCATTTACGGATAAAATCTAATAAAATCAGTTTTTACATTGTTAAACAGACGGAATGTTGAAAATGACCAAACAATAATGAGATTAAACTACTCAAGGAAGGTTTTGAGCAATGAAAGTTGAGTCTAATTAACTACAAATGTTACATGTCCACAGAATTTAAAACAATTAACATTATAATTGAGAAGCAAGTTATTTATTTTCAGTTTCTCTAAATAAACAATTTATGTAATCTTTATTAATGATGATGTTTATGAAGTTATGAATCAGATTGTATCAAATAATAACAATTAAAAAGAGACAAATGCTAAGTCTCCTTCAAAATTGATAAAAGTGTAAAAGTGAAAAAGATTCAAATAAAAATCTGTTACTTACAGTCAACGATGAGTTGGTTCCTCCACCAAACGTCCACCACAGTGATACAAACTCATCAAGTGGTCGTACAAAAACCTCCTGCACTGTCAACAAGCAGCTACCCACTGAAAATTCACATCTTTTTCTCTCAAAAATGGATTATTACCAGCTGATTTAATGCACCACATTTTCAATAGATTCAAACTGAAATTTCTCTTTGAATTTGAACGATTTGATCACTTTTACACATCAGTCTCTTTATATGATCAAAACTGATGTGGATCAGTTACAATATTCTCATTCTACATTTTAATTTATGCTTTAAAAAATGCAATTTCAAGTTATTTAAAATGAATAACATTTTACAAAGTCAGCTGTAAAAGTTTCCAAGAAATATTCTTTTTAAAGCTAAAACTGCTGAATCCAGTTTAAAATGCAAACATTCTCACATCAGCATCTGTTGTTGATGCTCAGCTGTATTTGTCAAATCTTTTCTTCAGTTCCATGAAGAAGAAAGTTGCTTTTAATCCAGCTGTGTTTGTGTTGATTTTGTCTGCTCGTGCCTTCAGTGTGTTGAGAGCAGAGACATCATTTCCATAGAGAGGAGGCTTTGCATCATCAGCTGATCTGAGAAGGTTTATAGTGGTGTTAGTTCAACACTGCAGGACTCAGATCTGTCAGTCAACACAGCAGAAAGCACAAGCAGCATGACTCTCATCACCATCCTCATCTGGACGCTGACCTGCTGCTCTTTTACAGGTTTGTTCCCTCACAACCTCAAAGATGTCCTTGTGTCTTTTCTCTCCTCTCTTTCTGCTGATAAATGATGTGTTTTTTTTGTCTGCAGGATGCAGCGGTCAGGTGACTGTGACTCAGCCTGCAGTGATCACATCTACTCCAGGATCCACTGTCGCTCTCACCTGTAAAACAAACCCTGCTGTTCACAGCCGCTGTTATAATGGACAATCATATGAGGATTGTATGTTCTGGTATCAACAGAAACCTGGACAGCCTCCACAGCTGCTAGTAAGAAATGTGAGAATAAATCATTCAGGAACAGCAGCTCGGTTTAGTGGCAGTGGCAGCAGCACCGACTTCACTTTGACCATCAGTGGAGTTCAGACTCAAGATGAAGCAGTTTATTACTGTCTGGGTTTTCACAATGGCCCAGTGTTCACACAGTGATTTAGAGTGGAACAAAAACCTCCCCAGTCAGAGAGCAGAGACACTGAGATGTTCCAGCAGCTGCTGAAGAGGAAGAGACTCTGACACAGACCAGTGAACACACAACTGACAGAAACATCACTGACAACTACTTTAATCACACAAACTGGCTCAAACACTGTTTGATCGGATTATCAACCAAATCCTGACAAGTTTATTTGCAGCCAAATTCACACACAATCATATTTCAAGTGTGAAGATTCCATCACAATAATCTACCGGTAACCTTCTGAAAATGACAACATGAACAGTATCTCTGTGTGTTCTTCAGGCACAGAACCCTTAAATCTACCAGTGTTCCTTAGGTGGTAATAGGCTGAGACAGAAGCTGCATCGAGTCAAGGGGAGCTCTGATCTTTGACCTTTCATTCTTGAAGGCAAATACGATCATTTCTGTCTTTTCTGAATTGAGATGGAGGAAACATGAACACTTTCACTCACTGAGTTGTTGAATATAATTACTGGGAGCAACTAAGGGACTGTAGCCACATCATGAGTTTAAATATAAAGTGGTGTTTCATCTGCATAAAAACAGGTACAGATGTGATTTCCTATTAGCTGAGGTGCAGTCTCAGTGCTGTGGTCTGGGGGAAATCCAGACTGAAATATATTGAAAATAATGTTTTCAAGCATGAAGAAGTGGATCTTTTGAATAACAGCTCTTTCACTCATCTTTCCCAGGAATGGAAGGGTTGTTATGGGCCTGTTGCTAATTGCTGCAGCATCCAGATGAGACTTTTTATAGAGGTCTGATCACTGCCGTTTCCAAGGCCTGATGAAAATGGCCTAAGTAAAGAGAATTACTCATCTACATCACATCTGATGCTTTAAAAAGCTTGTAGGCAGAGTATCAGGGCAGCATGTGGGGAGTTTTAGTCTTCACCAGAACAGTATGATCAAAGACTGTAAAGTGTGATCAAGTCAACGTTAGTCCCCAAACTTGTGGTACTATGATTAATGCTGTTATCGTCTTCATTCACTATCATAAATAAAAAACACCTGATCACAGCTCACATGTCTGCTCATCATCAACTCATCCAGAGTCGCAGTGAAACGGTTGTCATGGTTAAATCTACAACTTTGGGGCCCCTCGTTTTCTCAGAGAGACTGATGATGCCACTGGGTCCCTGATTCAACCCAGGCTCAGAGACGAGTGGCTGGTGTTTTACGTGTGGCTCCATTTGGTGCATGTTCTCAGTGGATGAAGCCAGGCTCCCGAGCTCAGAAACAAATCTGAGGAGTTTCTTGTTTCCATGACAGCCAATAAAAATGAAGATACACCAGCTGTCAAAACTTTACAATCACTGTTATGTATTTGGTTTTCTTGCCCAATAATATATCATATAAAATGGACATTTTGTTTGTGTCAATGTCTGCTTCAGGATAGTCAGAAGAAGCCAGGACAGCTGTGTCTTTCTCCACAGTCGTTTTTGGACTGATTTTCTGAAACTGACCCTTTCTGGTTTTGACCAGCGTTTCTTGTCTGCACCCCCATGAAGTGCTTTGCTTTCTTCCCAATTCTGTCTGCCCGATCCTTGGATCTGTTTCATTGACTCCCTAATTATAGATCATTTTCAGTGATTCACATTTCTGACTCAAAGGCATACAGGGAAGGACTTGGTCCTCAGGAAAGGATACGATATTTGGAGGAAGTACAGATTATGGTGCAGAACCACAAAGGTTTGCTTCCTTTGTTAGATCGATGGCAATCAGGAGAGTCTCCTCTGTGTTACATATCCAGACATCCTCAACATGGGTGAGAGAGATGCACATCAAATCATCGAGAGATGGGCTGTGAAGAAGAAGTAACATGTATAGATAATTTTCTGAATAAGGAAGGTTTTAAGTCTGTCTTTAAATAAAGATACTGTGTCAGCCTCCCGGATCCAGACTGGGAGCTGGTTCCAGAAAAATGTGGATTGGTTGCTGAAGGCTCTGTCCCATTTGGAAACCATGGCAACTACAGGTAAACCTGTGTTTTTACAGTGCATCGCACTGGTGGGATGACATGAATTTATAAGATCATTTAAATATGAGGGACTATATTTGAGGAGGAGGAGAGGATTTTAAAATCTACTCTAAATTTAACAGCGAGCCAATGTAGAGAAGCCAAGGAACTAAGGTGGTCTCTGTTCCTGGTTCTGGTCAACACCTGAGCATCTGCATTCTGGATTCTCTAGAGAGTTTAACAACTTCTTCAGGCAGCCTAACAAAAGTAATATACAATAATCCAGCACGGAGGAAATAAATGCATGGATGAATCTTTCTGCAACAGTTTGGGACAAGAGGTTCCTCATTTTACCAATGTTATGTAGGTGATAAAAGGAAGTCCCTGAGACATAATTAATGTGGGTACCTACAGACAAATCCTGATTGAACAAGACACCAAGATTCCTCATAATGCTACTGGGAGGCAGGTTAATGCCACTCAGCAGGGCTACATCACAAGAGAATAAGGTCCTCAGATGTGTTGGGCCTAGTGTGATAACTTCACTTTTATCTGAGTTCAACTGCAGGAAATTTCTGCTCATCCCACCCTTGATGTCTTCCAGGCAGGTCTGGAGTTTCAGGAGCTGATCAGTTGGATCTGGCTCCACGAATCATTGGGTGTCATCAGCTGAGCAATGGAAATCTATCAAATGCTTCCTGATTATATTAATGAGAGGCAGCATGTATGAGATAAATAAGATTGGACCAAATACTGAACCTGGTGGAACTCCATGGTAGACTTAAGTGGGAGCAGAGGATTCATTGTTATTTTTGTTTTTTTTTAATTTTATTACTATTTCACGCAAAGTTATTAAAGAGATGCTGCTATCCACAGTTCAACAACCTGATAACAAATGGGCCAAACAAATTCGAATGTTGTCCTGATTGTTATCTTTGTAAAACCTGGTTAAGCTTTGCATACTACAAATGTCTGCTTTCCTCTGAAAATTTTGGCATTGTTCTCCTTGATTTTGAACTTGGAGTCATTAAATCTCCATGTTTGTGTCTCTGACAGCAGGTCAGAATATAAACTGATGAATGAGGCACAATTATTGAAAGAAAGTAGAAAATTAAAGCAACAGTAGTCAGAAAATTAACTTAATAAAAGGTTTTATTCAACTCTCAGTGGAAAAAGTGTGACTCCTCCTCATGCGTGTCTGTGTTTCACTAGAACAGGTGAGTTTCTGTCTTCTGCTGAACATTTGCATGTTTTTCTGCATGGTTGCTCCTCAGAGTTTAAAGTTCTGATGTCACAGAGAGTCTGAACTCTTTTCACGCTCTCACACTGAAAACTTCAGCATCACCATGTTGTCAATAATTCTGACTGTCATCTTTCTGAGTCAGGGTGAGACTTTTCAACATTGTTTGATTTCATCCTCTTCTTCTTTCCAAGGAGGCTGAAATCATTTCATTTTTACATCATAACTGCTCCTCCAGGCTCTTTTCAACTGCTCTTTTTAACATTTGTTGTTTGTCATTTCAGAATCTTCTGCCAACAACTTTCTGACTCAGGCTGATAAATTCAAGTCTGTTAGTGTTGGAGGGTCTGTGACCATCAGCGCCACAGGAAGCTCAAATATTGGCAGCTATCTCAGCTGGTACCTTCAGAAACCTGGACAGGCTCCTAAACCTCTGATATATTCTGTATCAAGTCGCTTCACAGGAACGCCGTCTCGATTCAGTGGCAGCAGATCTGGTTCTCAGTACACTCTAACCATCACTGGTGTTCAGGCTGAAGATGAAGCAGATTATTACTGTCTTGCTGCACATGGTGATGGAACGTTCACACAGTGATTTAGAGCCGTACAAAAACCTCCCTCAGTGTGACTGAAGTGAAAACAGCAGCTGCAGCTGCAGACGATGAAGAGTCACCAGCAGAACTGGTTCAGTCAACACCAGAGTCACCAAGTACAAACCAGATTCATTTAACACAAGTCAAATCAGTTTAAAAGCTTTAAAATAACCATGAAAAATACACAAATACTCAGTTTAACCATTAACAGATGAGTGATACATTACAAGTTACAACTGATACAAATTATTAGTAATAATCAAACATTAAATCAGTAATTACATTTACTCAAGTGCTGCTTCTATGTGCAGATTTGATGAACTTTGCTTCATTTATTCTGAATATTTATGATACTGTTATTTAACAAATAATGCAGAGAACATCTAATCAGCATCAACTCAAACTCGTTCCATTTTAAATCCGTATCACTCTGGTTTTAGGCCACATCACAGTTTTCTCACCACCACCACCAGTTTATCATCATCAATATTCTAACTATCCTGGATGAGAGAAGTTATTTTACCTCCATATTCATGAACCTCTCTCAGGCTTTTGACTCAGTAGATCACTCATTTATCCTTGAAATGTTCAACAACACTGGTTTTGGTTTTTGTCCTCTTCACAATTTGTAAAAATATTATATTTTCAATTCATAACTGCTCATCTCATTTATACGCACATGATACAGTCTCATACTGTATCACACAGCTCCTCTGAAATAACCATAAAATCCTCCTCAAACAGCATTTATGCATCTTAAAAACTGCCCCAAGCTTGCAATTATTATTTTCCTTGGTAAAGATTCAGATTGCAAGAATGAAACAACCTGTCCAGTGTCAGAACCTACGGTGGCTGTCAGCGGACAAAACTGATTTACTTTTTCCAGTCACGTCCAGCCAGGGCACCTGCAGGTCCCATCAGGAGGGATCTTCATCAACATTTAGGAAAAACAGTTTTACTGCTAAGTGACCTAGAATGCTGTGGTGTTCATACACTATCAGAAGCATGTTTTTATGTTTTATTTGATTTCTGATGATGTATAATAGAAAATAGACACTGGACCTTTATTGAACAGTCTAGTTTTTAAAAGGTTTCTGTTTCTCAATGTTGTTTTTTGTTGCATTATTTGCAACATGTATTATCTGTTTTTCTCTCTCACATTTTGTTGGTTTTTCCTTTAATTTGCATTTTTACAGTGAGAATCGTCTGATTTTTGTCTGTGGAGAAATTGGAGGCATTTCCCCGTTGCGTTTGTGTCTTCTGACTGGGGTTTTTCCAGCTGGTTTTGGACTGTGCTGCGGTCCAGTATTGAGCAGTGGAAACGGCCACATCGGTGTCTTGGTTCCTGCAACCAAATGTCCTGTTTCCTGACCTGAGTCACACCTCTGCCCTCTGCCCTTGAGCACGCCACACCTGAAGCCACACCTCTGCCACCACGATGTTTCCTTCCCAGATGGAACACAGTCTTTCACTGCTGCTGTGTTTGATGCCATCAGAACAGGAACACGGTGCCAGATGGTCTGCTGAATGTGTTCATGGCCCTAAACACGCGTATAAGCCTGAAATAATGTAAATTATTCTGATTAAACCTGGATCTGAAGAGCTTTTGTCGAGATCACTGAATTACTGGGGAGTCTGGGGAGCTTCTGGGACAGTTTAAGTCATTCACAGAAACAATAACACCAAACTGCTGAAGAATCCACCTCCCATGTCAAGATAAACAGGCAGTGCAGTCTCAGTCTGGGAACACAAGAGGGAAGCATCTTTACGTGGTAGAAGCACCTCAAATTTCAGGCAGCCACAACAGTTCACAAGGAGACTGGAAATACAGGCGGAAACATTCAGGAAATGAGAGAGCAGGCAGATGTTCTGCAGAAGAATGCAGTGCAGACGTGAGGTTCTGGAGGAGCAGATCCATTAAGAGAAGAGAATCTGATTTTCATGGACCAAGAAAACCACAATACTAATTACTAATAATGACATATTTCTTTTTTTTTAATACAGATGTAGATGTTCTTATACAGTTTGTGAGGTAAATAATTAAAGATTCTGATGACATTTACAAGATTTCTGTCAGATATTTAACTGTTCAGGTTTTATATTTCATCTGATGAAAAATATTTAAAATTTAATAGTATTTTAATTGGAAATGGAGAAAGAAATGAGAAAAATTATAAAATGTACAGTGACTCCTCCTCATGCGTGTCTGTGTTTCACTAGAACAGGTGAGTTTCTGTCTTCTGCAGAACATTTGCATGTTTTTCTGCATGGTTGCTCCTCAGAGTTTAAAGTTCTGATGTCACAGAGAGTCTGAACTCTTTTCACGCTCTCACACTGAAAACTTCAGCATCACCATGTTGTCAATAATTCTGACTGTCATCTTTCTGAGTCAGGGTGAGACTTTTCAACATTGTTTGATTTCATCCTCTTCTTCTTTCCAAGGAGGCTGAAATCATTTCATTTTTACATCATAACTGCTCCTCCAGGCTCTTTTCAACTGCTCTTTTTAACATTTGTTGTTTGTCATTTCAGAATCTTCTGCCAACAACTTTCTGACTCAGGCTGATAAATTCAAGTCTGTTCGTGTTGGAGGGTCTGTGACCATCAGCGCCACAGGAAGCTCAAATATTGACAACTATCTTCACTGGTACCTTCAGAAACCTGGACAGGCTCCTAAACTTCTGATATATGCTGTATCAAATCGCTTCACAGGAACGCCGTCTCGATTCAGTGGCAGCAGATCTGGTTCTCAGTACACTCTAACCATCACTGGTGTTCAGGCTGAAGATGAAGCAGATTATTACTGTCTGGGCTACCATGGTGATGGAACGTTCACACAGTGATTTAGAGCCGTACAAAAACCTCCCTCAGTGTGACTGAAGTGAAAACAGCAGCTGCAGCTGCAGACGATGAAGAGTCACCAGCAGAACTGGTTCAGTCAACACCAGAGTCACAAGTACAAACCAGATTCATTTAAACACAAGTCAAATCAGTTTAAAAGCTTTAAAATAACCATGAAAAATACACAAATTCTTAGTTTAAACCGTTAATAGATGAATGATATATTACGGTACAACTGACACAAAATTATTAGTACTAATTAACCATAAAATGATGAGTTTTTACATTTACTCAAGTGCTGTTTCTATGTGCAGATTTGATGAACTTTGTTTAATTTATTCTGAATATTTATGATACGTACAAATAATACAGAGAACATAAAGGAATGAACTCATACCTCATGGCCATCAGCAGGAGGGTCCTCCTCCATGAGCCTGGTCCTGCTCAAGGTTTCTTCCTGTTAAGGGTCGTTGCCACTGTTGCTTGTTGGGGGTCAGGCCCTGGGATTTGTAAAGCACCTAGAAACAATTTTGATTGTAACAGACGCTATGTTAAGATTGATTGATACCGGCCCTGAAACACATTCATGTTCATATTTATCTAAATAAATGAATTTACAACAAGCTGAAACCATCTCTTCTGCTTGTTTTATTGTATTTTTACACTGATATTTCACATCTTATTCAACTATGATTTTCTGAGTTCTTCCCACTTTTTCCTTTCAAAAACAAATAAAACTAAAGACCAAACTGCAGTAAATGATGATGATCAGATTGTCTCATCAATAATCACAACAAACACAGAGATGTTGGCTGAAATGATTGAAATGTTTATTTTGTGACTTTAAATTCACATCTGAGGACAGAAAATGAGTGAGGTGAGTTAGAGAAATGTCCAGATGAAAGCAGAGTCACGCTCATGCAGGGATATGTGAGCAGAAAAGATGTGTCGCTCCATCAAGATGTTGAGGACAGAAGCAGCTCGGTTTCCAGACAGGAAGTGTTGCTGAACCTCTAGACTGAGCAGCTGTGAGGGTCCAGGCTTTGAGTGACAGAGCTCTGTCCTCTCAGACTGGCCTCACAGGTCACTGAGTCCACCTTCTTCCACTGGTCTGCAGGGAGGTTCAGGGTGCTGCTCCAGCTGAAGCGGCCGTCACTCCCCAGGACCTCCAGGCTGTGTGAGGCCGATGTGGTGCTGCTGCCGCCCCCCACCTTCCAGCTCAGCTTCCACTGTGAGGGGGAGCCCCCGCTGGCCAGACACACCAGTGTGGCACTGCCCTGCTGCAGCTCCTCTGGGGAGGGGGGGAGGACGGTCAGGGTGGGACGCACCACACCCGCTGGAGGAGAGACCAGAAAGACGTGAAGGTTTGGACACCATCAAATCTGACTGAGCCGTTAGCTGGTGATGACTGAGGACATTTTGACATGTTTGGACAATGTTGGACAGCGTGACGATTTTCTTCTCTTTAACTTCTTTATATACAGTCGAGAGTTTAACGTGACACAGGTGAAACACTGGTGAGAACACACTTCACATCTGTGGCATCTGTCTGTTTCACTTCCTTTTCACCACAGAGAAAATAAATGAAGCGTCCACGCAAAGAAAAGTTGCATTTACGGATAAAATCTAATAAAATCAGTTTTTACATTGTTAAACAGTCGGAATGTTGAAAATGACCAAATAATAAAGAGATTAAACTACTCAAGGAAGGTTTTGAGCAATGAAAGTTGAGTCTAATTAACTACAAATGTTACATGTCCACAGAAAATTTAAAACAATTAACATTATAATTGAGAAGCAAGTTATTTATTTTCAGTTTATAAAGAAAAAAATTAATATAATCTTTAATTAATGATGATGTTTATAAAGTTGTGACTCAGATTGTATCAAATAATAACAATTAAAAGAGACAAATGCTAAGGTCTCCTTCAAAATTGATAAAAATGTAAAAGTGAAAAATTTTCAAATAAAAATCTGTTACTTACAGTCAACGATGAGTTTGGTTCCTCCACCAAACGTGAACCACAGTGATACAAACTCATCAAGTGGTCGTACAAAAACCTCCTGCACTGTCAACAAGCAGCTACCCACTGAAAATTCACATCTTTTTCTCTCAAAAATGGATTATTACCAGTTGATTTAATGCACCAACACTTTCAATAGATTCAAACTGAAATTTCTCTTTGAATTTGAACGATTTGATCACTTTTACACATCAGTCTCTTTACATGATCAAAACTGATGTGGATCAGTTACAATATTCTCATTCTACATTTTAATTTATGCTTTAAAAAATGCAATTTCAAGTTATTTAAAATGAATAACATTTTACAAAGTCAGCTGTAAAAGTTTCCAAGAAATTGTCATTTTAAAGCTAAAACTGCTGAATCCAGTTTAAAATGCAAACATTCTCACATCAGCATCTGTTGTTGATGCTCAGCTGTATTTGTCAAATCTTTTCTTCAGTTCCATGAAGAAGAAAGTTGCTTTTAATCCAAGCTGTGTTTGTGTTGATTTTGTCTGCTCGTGCCTTCAGTGTGTTGAGAGCAGAGACGTCATTTCCATAGAGAGGAGGCTTTGCATCATCAGCTGATCTGAGAAGGTTTATAGTGGTGTTAGTTCAACACTGCAGGACTCAGATCTGTCAGTCAACACAGCAGAAAGCACAAGCAGCATGACTCTCATCACCATCCTCATCTGGACGCTGACCTGCTGCTCTTTTACAGGTTTGTTCCCTCACAACCTCAAAGATGTCCTTGTGTCTTTTCTCTCCTCTCTTTCTGCTGATAAATGATGTGTTTTTGTCTGCAGGATGCAGCGGTCAGGTGACTGTGACTCAGCCTGCAGTGATCACATCTACTCCAGGATCCACTGTCGCTCTCACCTGTAAAACAAACCCTGCTGTTTACAGCAGCTGTCATAATGGACAATCATATAGTGATTGTTTGGGCTGGTATCAACAGAAACCTGGACAGCCTCCACAGCTGCTAGTAAGACACATAATAAATCATTCAGGAACAGCAGCTCGGTTTAGTGGCAGTGGCAGCAGCACCGACTTCACTTTGACCATCAGTGGAGTTCAGACTCAAGATGAAGCAGTTTATTACTGTCAGAGTTATCACAGTGGAGGAGTGTGGACACAGTGATTTAGAGCCGTACAAAAACCTCCCTCAGTCAGAGAGCAGAGACACTGAGATGTTCCAGCAGCTGCTGAAGAGGAAGATACTCTGACACAGACCAGTGAACACACAACTGACAGAAACATCACTGACAACTACTTTAATCACACAAAGTGGCTCAAACACTGTTTGATCGGATTATCAAAAGAATCCTGACAAGTTTATTTGTGCAGCCAAATTCATAAACAATCATATTCCAAGTGTGAAGATTCCATCACAATAATCTAACCTGCTGAAAATGACAACATGAACAAGTTTTCTCTGTGTGTTCTCCAGGCAGAGAACCCTTAAATCTACCAGTGTTCTTTAGGTGGTAACAGGCTGAGATAGAAGCTGCATCAAGTCAAGGGGAGCTCTGATCTTTGACCTTTCATTCTTGAGGCCAAATACAATCATTTCTGTTCTTCAGCATTGAGCTGGAGAAAGTTTTAACACTAACTCACTAACTGAGTTGTTAAATACACTTACTGGGAGCAACTAAGGGACTGTAGCCACATCATGACTTTAAATATAAAGTTGTGTGTCATCTGCATAAAAACAGTAACAGATGTGATTTCCTATTAGCTGAGCAAGATGCAGCTTGAAGACAGTGAAGAGGCCCGAGAATGGATCCCTGAGGAACCCACATGTGATCTTTGTTCACTCTGACTTCTAGTGACCAACTGAGACAAAGTGTCCCTGTGTTGGAAGTAAGATTTGAACCAACTGAGTCCAGAACCAGTACATCCCAGCCACTTTTTCCAGCTGTGTCAAATGCAGCACTGAGGTCCAGCAAAACCAGGACAGCAGTTTTAGATGCATCACTCTTGACATCTATGTCGGTCAAGGCTTTAACAGGTGCAGCCTCAGTGCTGTGGTCTGGGGGAAATCCAGACTGAAAATATATTTAAAAATGTTTTTAAGCATGAAGGAGTGGATCAGTTGAAAAACAGCTCTTTCATTGATCTTTTCCAGGAATGGAAGGGTTGTTATGGGTCTGTTGCTGCATCAAAGTCTCTTATTTTGTCCCTGACTGAGCCTTACTCTGATAATGTGGTTCCTGAAACGATGTTAGACAATTGGAGGCAGTTCCCATGAACTATAGTGATCCATTGTCCATGTGCAAAGACATTGACATTTCAGTTGAACAGGGAACAAGCGAAGGTACCTGAGCCCACTACAAGGGATCAACTCTTCTTTATTCTCTGTTATAGATTTCATGCTGGTCCAATTACAGCATCTAAACTATAAACTGCATGTTGCACTGATCCAAAAAACACCAGAGTGAGTCGGAGTCAAACATTTCTCATCAACATCCAGAACCTGCTGATGTAATCATGAGAAATTTGCATGTTGATAGAAGAACAAGATTAATCTCGTGAAAAAGTCCAAATACACCACCCAGGTTCCTTCATGAAGGGTGACATTCATTGGTGCTTCTCCTGATATCCTTGTTTCTTGTGACTGTTGTGGACTCAGTGACAATGAAGATAAAATAGCAAGTTTCTGGCACACGTGACTGATCACGTCATGTCATTCTAACAGATGGAACCCAAGGAGTCAGCATTTTCATAAGGAACACAATGAGAAACAAAGCAGATTTGAGCCTAAAACAGCAATAATGAGACATTTTTGATGACATTAATGGAGTCAAAGCTCCATGTCTGTGTCTCTGACAGCAGGTCAGAATATAAACTTGTTAATGAGAAATAATTAATGAAAGAAAGGAGAAAATTAACAGAATAAAAGTTTTTATTCAACTCTCAGTGGAAAAAGTGTGACTCCTCCTCATGTGTGTCTGTGTTTCACTAGAACAGGTGAGTTTCTGTCTTCTGCAGAACATTTGCATGTTTTTCTGCATGGTTGCTCCTCAGAGTTTAAAGTTCTGATGTCACAGAGAGTCTGAACTCTTTTCACGCTCTCACACTGAAAACTTCAGCATCACCATGTTGTCAATAATTCTGACTGTCATCTTTCTGAGTCAGGGTGAGACTTTTCAACATTGTTTGATTTCATCCTCTTCTTCTTTCCAAGGAGGCTGAAATCATTTCATTTTTACATCATAACTGCTCCTCCAGGCTCTTTTCAACTGCTCTTTTTAACATTTGTTGTTTGTCATTTCAGAATCTTCTGCCAACAAATTTCTGACTCAGGCTGATAAATTCAAGTCTGTTAGTGTTGGAGGGTCTGTGAGCATCAGCGCCACAGGAAGCTCAAATATTGGCAGCACTCTTCACTGGTACCTTCAGAAACCTGGACAGGCTCCTAAACTTCTGATATATTCTGTATCAAGTCTCTACACAGGAACGCCGTCTCGATTCAGTGGCAGCAGATCTGGTTCTCAGTACACTCTAACCATCACTGGTGTTCAGGCTGAAGATGAAGCAGATTATTACTGTCTGGGCTACCATGGTGATGGAACGTTCACACAGTGATTTAGAGCCGTACAAAAACCTCCCTCAGTGTGACTGAAGTGAAAACAGCAGCTGCAGCTGCAGACGATGAAGAGTCACCAGCAGAACTGGTTCAGTCAACACCAGAGTCACCAAGTACAAACCAGATTCATTCAAAACACAAGTCAAATCAGTTTAAAAGCTTTAAAATAACCATGAAAAATACACAAATACTCAGTTTAACCATTAATAGAGGAATGATATATTACAAGTTACAACTGATACAAAATTATTAGTAATAATTAACCATTAAATCAGTAATTACATTTACTCAAGTGCTGCTTCTTTGTGCAGATTTGATGAACTTTGCTTCATTTTTTCTGAATATTTATGATATAAAACTAATAATGCAGAGAACATCTAATCAGCATCAACTCAAACTCGTTCCATTTTAAATCCGTATCACTCTGGTTTTAGGCCACATCACAGTTTTCTCACCACCACCAGTTTGATCATCAATAATATTATAACTATCCTGGATGAGAGAAGTTATTTTACCTCCATGATCATGAACCTCTCTCAGGCTTTTGACTCAGTAGATCACTCAGTCATCCTTGAAATGTTCAACAACACTGGTTTCTCTCTCACCATATTAAACTGGAACTGGAATGCAGACACAGACAAACCGGATGATTTAACGGTTTATTTCCCACAAAACAGTAACAATAAGGTGAAGCTGCTGCTGACTGGAACTGGAGACAGACAAAACATGGGTAAGTGAGGGAAAGCTGGCAAACAAAAGCTCATACTTCAAATGTTTTCACAGAAATGGAGCCAAGTGGGCCCTACAATGATCGGGGGATGAGTGGAGAAAGGAGGCAGTCTTTAAAGGTGCAGATCTAATCCACCGATAAGAGCAGCAGGTGAGGAAGAAGGTGCTTCGGCCAAAAGTAGATCCCTCTGGGAACAGGGCAAGAACAGGAACAACACATGCAGGTCAACTACAACCAAATAAACTGAATCATGGTAACCCATCACTAGGGAGGTGCCTCAAGGTTCAATTTTAGGCCCTGTCCTCTTCACTGTTTGTATAAGATTTTCTTTTTATCGCAATCTCGCCTAAAAACAGCCATAAAATGTCTTCAAGCTTCCTTTAGCGTTCTACAGACAGCATTTTTTTCCCATCTTAAATCCACCCTGCATGCATAAAAACACTAAATAGATGTTTTTCTCAAGTGCTAGCAGAACATGCTCTCCTCACATTTCCACTGTGGTATGATAATTTCCATGGCTACCTCCACTTCCTGTCTTGAACCACCAGATGCTCTTCACCATTCTGCCCTTAGATTTATCACTGGAGCCCCTCTTCCACACGTCACTGTCCTGTATCTGTCTCGGCAGGGTGGACCTCCCCAGCTCAAAGATGTGACTTCCACCTGGATTTATTCATTTATGCGGCCCTCACTGGCAAACCTCCAAACTACGTCTCTCCATTAATTGTTCAGTCCACTAGCGCTTTTAGTGTCACTGAATGAACTGGCTGCAACAGAAAATTCCCAAAATCCGAGCTGAGCAGGGGAGTTCTGCTGTCTCTGGTTATGCCCCCGTACATCAGGTAACTCTCAAGCTCAACTCAGGTGTTCACTTCAGTCACTGTGAATCATGACTCACTAATTTCCTGTCCTCTATCTGTGCTTGGTCTTTACTGCTCTTTCTGGTTCTGTGTTTTATTGTGTACAAAAGCGTTTGCTTATTTTATCTGATTTTATTTGCAATGTTTGTTTTGTACTTTGTCAATGCTGGTCGGAACTGTAAATGAGGCTAACCTCAGTCCACTCACAAGTTACAATAAAGTTGATGAAGGAACGAATGAATGCAGCCTAAAACACATTCATGTTCATATTAGTGGATATGATCAATATACAAGCTGAAATCATCTCTTCTGAGTGTCTTAATTGATATTTAAAGTGTGATATGATTGTCTGAGTTTTTTCATTTTCACCTGAAAAAAGAAACAGAAAAACTAAAGACAACTGTGGAGTAATGATGGTTGATGATCAGATTTCCACATCAATAATCACAACAAACACAGAGATGTTGGCTAAAATGATTGAAATGTTTATTTTGTGACATTAAATTCACATCTGAGGACAGAAAATGAGTGAGGTGAGTTAGAGAAATGTCCAGATGAAAGCAGAGTCACGCTCATGCAGGAATATGTGAGCAGAAAAGATGTGTCGCTCCATCAAGATGTTGAGGACAGAAGCAGCACGGTTTCCAGACAGGAAGTGTTGCTGAACCTCTAGACTGAGCAGCTGTGAGGGTCCAGGGTTTGAGTGACAGAGCTCTGTCCACCCAGACTGGCCTCACAGGTCACTGAGTCCACCTTCTTCCACTGGTCTGCAGGGAGGTTCAGGGTGCTGCTCCAGCTGAAGCGGCCGTCACTCCCCAGGACCTCCAGGCTGTGTGAGGCCGATGTGGTGTGCTGCTGCCGCCCCCCACCTTCCAGCTCAGCTTCCACTGTGAGGGGGAGCCCCCGCTGGCCAGACACACCAGTGTGGCACTGCCCTGCTGCAGCTCCTCTGGGGAGGGGGGGAGGACGGTCAGGGTGGGACGCACCACACCCGCTGGAGGAGAGACCAGAAAGACGTGAAGGTTTGGACACCATCAAATCTGACTGAGCCGTTAGCTGGTGATGACTTAGGACATTTTGACATGTTTGGACAATGTTGGACAGCGTGACGATTTTCTTCTCTTTAACTTTATATACAGTCGAGAGTTTAATGTGACACAGGTGAAACACTGGTGAGAACACACTTCACATCTGTGGCATCTGTCTGTTTCACTTCCTTTTCACCACAGAGAAAATAAATGAAGCGTCCACGCAAAGAAAAGTTGCATTTACGGATAAAATCTAATAAATCAGTTTACATTGTTGTTAAACAGTCGGAATGTTGAAAATGACCAAACAATAATGAGATTAAACTACTCAAGGAAGGTTTTGAGCAATGAAAGTTGAGTCTAATTAACTACAAATGTTACATGTCCACAGAGAATTTAAAACAATTAACATTAAAATTGAGAAGCCAGTTATTTATTTTCAGTTTATAAAGAAACAATTTAATATAATCTTTCATTAATGATGATGTTTATAAAGTTGTGACTCAGATTGTATTAAATAATAACAATTAAAAAAGAGACAAATGCTAAGGTCTCCTTCAAAATTGCTAAAAGTGTAAAAGTGAAAAAGATTCAAATAAAAATCTGTTACTTACAGTCAACGATGAGTTTGGTTCCTCCACCAAACGTCCACCACAGTGATACAAACTCATCAAGTGGTCGTACAAAAACCTCCTGCACTGTCAACAAGCAGCTACCCACTGAAAATTCACATCTTTTTCTCTCAAAAATGGATTATTACCAGCTGATTTAATGCACCAACATTTTCAATAGATTCAAACTGAAATTTCTCTTTGAATTTGAATGATTTGATCACTTTTACACATCAGTCTCTTTACAGGATCAAAACTGATGTGGATCAGTTACAATATTCTCATTCTACATTTTAATTTATGCTTCAAGAAAATGCAATTTCAAGTTATTTCAAATGAATAACATTTTACAAAGTCAGCTCCAAAAGTTGCCAAGAAATTGTCATTTAATGCTAAAACTGCTGAATCCATTTTAAAATGCAAACATTCTCACATCAGCATCTGTTGTTGATGCTCAGCTGTATTTGTCAAATCTTTTCTTCAGTTCCATGAAGAAGAAAGTTGCTTTTAATCCAAGCTGTGTTTGTGTTGATTTTGTCTGCTCATGCCTTCAGTGTGTTGAGAGCAGAGACATCATTTCCATAGAGAGGAGGCTTTGCATCATCAGCTGATCTGAGAAGGTTTATAGTGGTGTTAGTTCAACACTGCAGGACTCAGATCTGTCAGTCAACACAGCAGAAAGCACAAGCAGCATGACGCTCATCACCATCCTCATCTGGACGCTGACCTGCTGCTCTTTTACAGGTTTGTTCCCTCACAACCTCAAAGATGTCCTTGTGTCTTTTCTCTCCTCTCTTTCTGCTGATAAATGATGTGTTTTTGTCTGCAGGATGCAGCGGTCAGGTGACTGTGACTCAGCCTGCAGTGATCACATCTACTCCAGGATCCACTGTCGCTCTCACCTGTAAAACAAATCCTGCTGTTTACAGCAGCTGTTATAATGGACAATCAAATAGTGATTGTTTGGGCTGGTATCAACAGAAACCTGGACAGCCTCCACAGCTGCTAGTAAGACATATAATAAATCATTCAGGAACAGCAGCTCGGTTTAGTGGCAGTGGCAGCAGCACCGACTTCACTTTGACCATCAGTGGAGTTCAGACTCAAGATGAAGCAGTTTATTACTGTCAGAGTTATCACAGTGGAGACGTGTTAAACAGTGATTTAGAGTGGAACAAAAACCTCCCTCAGTCAGAGAGCAGAGACACTGAGATGTTCCAGCAGCTGCTGAAGAGGAAGAGACTCTGACACAGACCAGTGAACACACAACTGACAGAAACATCACTGACAACTACTTTAATCACACAAACTGGCTCAAACACTGTTTGATCGGATTATCAAAAGAATCCTGACAAGTTAATATGTGCAGCCAAATTCATAAACAATCATATTCCAAGTGTGAAGATTCCATCACAATAATCTAACCTGCTGAAAATGACAACATGAACAAGTTTCTCTGTGTCTTCTCAGGCAGAGAACCCTTAAATCTACCAGTGTTCTTTTAGGTGGTAACAGGCTGAGAGAGAAGCTGCATCAAGTCAAGGGGAGCTCTGATCTTTGACCTTTCATTCTTGAGGCCAAATACAATCATTTCTGTTCTTCAGCATTGAGCTGGAGAAAGTTTTAACACTAACTCACTAAATGAGTTGTTAAATCACTTACTATGGGAGCAACTAAGGGACTGTAGGAACTTAATGAATTTAAATATAAAGTTGTGTGTCATCTGCATAAAAACAGTCACAGATGTGAGTTCCTAATAGCTGAGCAAGATGCAGCTTGAAGACAGTGAAGAGGCCCGAGAATGGATCCCTGAGGAACCCCACATGTGATCTTTGTTCACTCTGACTTCTAGTGACCAACTGAGACAAAGTGTCCCTGTGTTGGAAGTAAGATTTGAACCAATTGAGTCCAGAACCAGTACATCCCAGCCACTTTTTCCAGCTGTGTCAAATGCAGCACTGAGGTCCAGCAAAACCAGGACAGCAGTTTTAGATGCATCACTCTTGACATTTATGTCGGTCAAGGCTTTAACAGGTGCAGCCTCAGTGCTGTGGTCTGGGGGAAATCCAGACTGAAATATATTTAAAAATGTTTTTAAGCATGAAGGAGTGGATCAGTTGAAAAACAGCTCTTTCATTGATCTTTCCCAGGAATGGAAGGGTTGTTATGGGCCTGTTGCTGCATCAAAGTCTCTTATTGTCCCTCCTGACTGAGCCTTAATGTGGTTCCTGAAACAATGTTAGCAATTGGAGGCAGTTCCCATGAACTATAGTGATCCATTGTCCATGTGCAAAGATACTGACATTTCAGTTCAGAGGAACAAGCGAAGATACTTGAGCCCACTACAAGGGATCAACTCTTCTTTATTCTCTGTTATAGATTTCATGCTGGTCCAATTACAGCATCTAAACTATAAACTGCATGTTGCACTGATCCAAAACAACCAGAGTGAGTCGGAGTCAAACATTTCTCATCAACAGCCAGAACCTGCTGATGTAATCATGAGAAATTTGCATGTTGATAGAAGAACAAGATTAATCTCGTGAAAAAGTCCAAATACACCACCCAGGTTCGTTCATGAAGGGTGACATTCATTGGTGCTTCTCCTGATATCCTTGTTTCTTGTGACTGTTGTGGACTCAGTGACAATGAAGATAAAATAGCAAGTTTCTGGCACACGTGACTGATTACGTTATGTCATTCTAACAGATGGAACCCACGCTGAGTCAGCATTTTCATAAGGAACACAATGAGAAACAAAGCAGATTTGAGCCTAAAACAGCAATAATGAGAAATTTTCGATGACATTAATGCAGTGGAGTCAAAGCTCCATGTTTGTGTCTCTGACAGCAGGTCAGAATATAAACTTGTTAATGAGAAATAATAATGAAAGAAAGGAGAAAATTAACAGAATAAAAGCTTTTATTCAACTCTCAGTGGAAAAAGTGTGACTCCTCCTCATGTGTGTGTGTGTGTTTCACTAGAACAGGTGAGTTTCTGTCTTCTGCAGAACATTTGCATGTTTTTCTGCATGGTTGCTCCTCAGAGTTTAAAGTTCTGATGTCACAGAGAGTCTGAACTCTTTTCACGCTCTCACACTGAAAACTTCAGCATCACCATGTTGTCAATAATTCTGACTGTCATCTTTCTGAGTCAGGGTGAGACTTTTCAACATTGTTTGATTTCATCCTCTTCTTCTTTCCAAGGAGGCTGAAATCATTTCATTTTTACATCATAACTGCTCCTCCAGGCTCTTTTCAACTGCTCTTTTTAACATTTGTTGTTTGTCATTTCAGAATCTTCTGCCAACAACTTTCTGACTCAGGCTGATAAATTCAAGTCTGTTAGTGTTGGAGGGTCTGTGACCATCAGCGCCACAGGAAGCTCAAATATTGGAGATAATCTCAGCTGGTACCTTCAGAAACCTGGACAGGCTCCTAAACTTCTGATATATTATGTATCAAGTCGCTTCACAGGAACGCCGTCTCGATTCAGTGGCAGCAGCTCTGGTTCTCAGTACACTCTAACCATCACTGGTGTTCAGGCTGAAGATGAAGCAGATTATTACTGTCTGGGTGCACATGGTGATGGAACATTCACACAGTGATTTAGAGCCGTACAAAAACCTCCCTCAGTGTGACTGAAGTGAAAACAGCAGCTGCAGCTGCAGACGATGAAGAGTCACCAGCAGAACTGGTTCAGTCAACACCAGAGTCACCAAGTACAAACCAGATTCATTTAAACACAAGTCAAATCAGTTTAAAAGCTTTAAAATAACCATGAAAAATACACAAATACTCAGTTTAACCATTAATAGATGAATGATATTTTACAAGTTACAACATTACATTTACTCAAGTGCTGCTTCTTTTTTCAGATTTGATGAACTTTGCTTCATTTATTCTGAATATTTATGATACTGTTATTTAACAAATAATGCAGAGAACATCTAATCAGCATCAACTCAAACTCGTTCCATTTTAAATCCGTATCACTCTGGTTTTAGGCCACATCACAGTTTTCTCACCACCACCAGTTTAATCATCATCAATATTCTAACTATCCTGGATGAGAGAAGTTATTTTACCTCCATATTCATGAACCTCTCTCAGGCTTTTGACTCAGTAGATCACTCATTCATCCTTGAAATGTTCAACAACACAGGAACTGTTGTAAAAGTTAACAGATGTCTGAGTTCTTACGCAATCTAGAACCCAGCTCGCCACAAAATTGTGCCGTTTATATCTCGCTGGATGTTCCGCACTCCGTGCAATTTTCCAATATTCGTCTCTAAGATAGAAATGGAAACACGGATAATGACTCCTTTTCCGATTTTTGTTGCTCTAATGGAAAATTGGATAAATGGATAACAACGTTTTTATCTGTGTTAGATTTTTCGTCTGGCGAAAGATGCGTGATCTTTGAACTTTCCTAAAGATTCATACAAATGTGTTCCTCAGCTTTTTATAAGTGACATCGCAGATGATTCGCTGCTGTCCATCTCATCCATGCGCATTTGCGCACTCCCGTGTGTTTTTATGAGACAGTGTTAGTCAGTGAACAGTCTGCTCTGCACTCAGACAAACTAAGGAGCATCAGAACAGATGATAAAACACAGATATAGTCTCTTTTTTCTCCTACTCTGGCTCACTTCTTGCGTAACGGCTTTGTGTATTAATTTCTCTCCCGTAGCGATCTCTCATCGGTCTCAATGAACTGCCTTTAGGATCATAAGAAATAAAATGTACCCTTTATAACTTTAAATAATGGCTCACTTAAAGTGGCAAAAGATGTGACAACACCAGGTTCTGTGTTATGGGAACTTCTCCAGCATTGCGCAGTGTATATTTGGTCTCTTCGTGTTATTTAGTCCCTCTTCACGTCGACCTAAAAACTATTTCACCACCACAGAACCATGTGGTCAATCAGATGTTCGCTGATTAGTTTCATAACTTAAAAAATTAGCCCGAATCTGCAGAAATAAAGGTGTGTGTCTCGCTCACGCTGGTGTGGAGGCTGCACTGAGAGGCGGAAGGAGGGGGAGATGTCAGCTGTCTGGGCCTGAGACGTTTACGTTCATATGCAAGTGATCGTTAGAGTTATGTTTGTTTATAAAAAATTAGTAAGCTAAATGTGATGAAAGCTATCGTTTTTGACTGTATTAAAGTTAAAAATGCTTTCGAGTGAACGAATAATACGCGGATTTTTCCGCACATGCCGGCTGTCAAATCTGCCTGCTGCCAGTCAAGTGGTGTCAAACGTCTCGTCTCATAAAAACACACGGGAGTGGGCAAATGCGCATGGATGAGATGGACAGCAGTGAATCATCTGCGATGTCACTTATAAAAAGCTGAGGAATACATTTGTATGAATCTTTAGGAAAGGTAGAGAAACTTCTTGCAAGTTTAAACAATGAAAACCCCTCAGAACGAGATAAACTGGAAACATTTGAGGATGGTCTCCAGCATTATTGCCTCACCTATAGGTCATATCTTAAATCTGAGCTTCCTATATGCCCTAAAGCGTGGAAAGCTGCTAAACTTATTCCTTTACCTAAAAACAGGAAGCAGCCGTTCAGAGGTGCTAATAGCCTTCCTATTAGCATCCTTCCTGTTCTGAGTAGACTGATGGGGCGAGTTGTGTTTAACCAAATCTCCCTCTATTTGTCAATTAATGAACTTAATGAATTTCAGCATGCTTACAAGAAGGGTCACTCCACCTGTGCAGCTTTAATGCAGATGACTGATCAGTGGTGGAGTGATCCTGACAGGAAAATGATAGTAGGTGCTGTGCTTCGTGATTTTAGTGCTGCTTTTAATTTGATTGATCACAAAATGCTCTGAATGACATTAGAGGCATGTGGCTCTAATATTTTGACTCTTAATTGGAGGAGGACCCAAGTATCTAAGAGATCCCGAATGCTTCTCTTTAATGGCAGTTTTTCTAATGTAAAGACAGTACGATGTGGTGTTCCCCAGGGGAGTTGCTTCGGTCCACTGCTCTACTCTATTTTTACCACTGAGGCCATTTGCTTGGAGAGAAGCCAGCTTGGCTGTTTGAAGATGATTCAGCTGTTTATATGTCATCAAGCAGTGTGGAGTTAAATGTTCTTCAAAATGAAATAGCACTTATTGCAGATTGGATAGCCATTAATAATTTAAGTTTAAATGTATCAAAGAACAAATGTGTTGTTTTTGGATCAGGTTTTACTCTCAGGCAAGATTTTAAATTGTGCATCTCCATAACTGGCAGCTGTGTTGACCAAGTCAATGAGGTTAAATTCCTTGGGGTTAACCTTCACAATAAATAATCATGGCAAAAACATATAAGTAAAATTGTAGGAAAAATGGGAAGGAATATATCCATGATGAGAAGATGTTCCTCCTTTCTTACACCTAATACCACCTAGCAGGTTATTCAAGCTTTGGTGCTCTCTCATCTCCATTTCTGCTCGTCTATCTGGTCGAGTGCAGCTCATAAAGAGCTGCAGAAGCTGCAGTAGGTGCAGAGTGGAGCAGCGCGTCTTGCTCTCCGGTGTTCAAGGAGGAGAAACAGACCAAATGCATGCTGATCTCACCTGGCTTAAAGTGGAAGACTGATCAAAACAAAGCCTTCTAACTTTATTTAGCAATATCTGTGTTTCAAAACAACTGACTTTCCTTCACTCAAGAATAACTTTTTCCCAAAAGAGACATGAAACAAGAGAGGTGAAGAGGGCCCAAGTTATGATTCCAAGACCAAGAACTAATGCATGAAAAGAGATTATTTTATAGAGCCTTTTATGAAGTTTGTATATCTTATTGTAGTTGTTGACATGTTGGAAATGTGATTGTTGGCAGGTGTGATGTTTGGGTGTGTGAGTGTGTGGAGAGGGAAATGGCCTGTGTGTTGATGCCTTTTGTTTGTCTTGTTTTCCTGGTTCTGTCACTAGGGGGCGTGGTGGGTTCACCTGGGCACCTCTCGCTGGTGACCGTCACACCTGCAGCTGGTTACCAATCAGCACCCTTCAAAAGCCGCTGCCTCCCGATCAGCGTCTGCTCGTTTTCATCGGCTTTGTGCTAAACGTGGGTCAACGGTGTCTTCCTGGTTCCGTCCTTTCAAGTAACTTTCCCCGTTTTCCTCACGTCTCTTCCTGGGTCACCACGCGCCCCTCATTGGGAGGAACGATCTGCACTTCACGCGCCTTTTCACCACGTGGTGCAGCTATCTGAGTGAATTAAAGTATTCTGTTAACACCGTCAGCTGTTTGGCTGCTCACGGGTCCTGCCTGAATCAAATTAGTGAATTTATTATCATTTATGTATTGATGTAAATATTATTGTAAATTGGATTTATGTGATTTTTTAAAATGTGGACTCCAGGAAGAGAAGCTGTTGCAGAAGTAACAGCTAATGGGGATACAAAAGAATAACAAATCAACCTTCAGCTTTTTGACCAGATTATTAATGTGCACATATAAAATGGCCAATCTGTGGTAAAATAAATAGAAGAACAGTTCAAGTAGATAGTTTAGGTCTGTATCTGTGTTCATGTTAATGACATTAATGCAGTGGAGTCATTAAAGCTCCATGTTTGTGTCTCTGACAGCAAGTCAGAATTTAAACTCATTAATGTGAAATAATTAATGAAAGAAAGTAGAAAATTAAAGCAACAGAGGTCAGAAAATTAACTTAATAAAAGGTTTTATTCAACTCTCAGTGGAAAAAGTGTGACTCCTCCTCATGTGTGTCTGTGTTTCACTAGAACAGGTGAGTTCTGTCTTCTGCAGAACATTTGCATGTTTTTCTGCATGGTTGCTCCTCAGAGTTTAAAGTTCTGATGTCACAGAGAGTCTGAACTCTTTTCACGCTCTCACACTGAAAACTTCAGCATCACCATGTTGTCAATAATTCTGACTGTCATCTTTCTGAGTCAGGGTGAGACTTTTCAACATTGTTTGATTTAATCCTCTTCTTCTTTCCAAGGAGGCTGAAATCATTTCATTTTTACATCATAACTGCTCCTCCAGGCTCTTTTCAACTGCTTTTTAACATTTGTTGTTTGTCATTTCAGAATCTTCTGCCAACAACTTTCTGACTCAGGCTGATAAATTCAAGTCTGTTAGTGTTGGAGGGTCTGTGACCATCAGCGCCACAGGAAGCTCAGATATTGGAGATAATCTCAGCTGGTACCTTCAGAAACCTGGACAGGCTCCTAAACTTCTGATATATGATGTATCAAGTCGCTTCACAGGAACGCCGTCTCGATTCAGTGGCAGCAGATCTGGTTCTCAGTACACTCTAACCATCACTGGTGTTCAGGCTGAAGATGAAGCAGATTATTACTGTCTGGGTCTACATAGTAGAGGAGTGCTGTCACAGTGATTTAGAGCCGTACAAAAACCTCCCTCAGTGTGACTGAAGTGAAAACAGCAGCTGCAGCTGCAGACGATGAAGAGTCACCAGCAGAACTGGTTCAGTCAACACCAGAGTCACCAAGTACAAACCAGATTCATTTAAACACAAGTCAAATCAGTTTAAAAGCTTTAAAATAACCATGAAAAATACAGAAATACTCAGTTTAACCATTAATAGATGAATGATATATTACAAGTTACAACTGATACAAAATTATTAGTAATAATCAACCATTAAATCAGTAATTACATTTACTCAAGTGCTGCTTCTTTGTGCAGATTTGATGAACTTTGCTTCATTTATTCTGAATATTTATGATATAAAACAAATAATGCAGAGAACATCTAATCAGCATCAACTCAAACTCGTTCCATTTTAAATCCGTATCACTCTGGTTTTAGGCCACATCACAGTTTTCTCACCACCACCAGTTTGATCATTAATAATATTATAACTATCCTGGATAAGAGAAGTTATTTTACCTCCATGATCATGACCCTCTCTCAGGCTTTTGACTCAGTAGATCACTCAGTCATCCTTGAAATGTTCAACAACACTGGTTTCTCTCTCACCCATATTAAACTGGAACTGGAATGCAGACACAGACAAACCGGATGATTTAACGGTTTTATTTCCCACAAAACAGTAACAATAAGGTGAAGCTGCTGCTGACTGGAACTGGAGACAGACAAAACATGGGCAAGTGAGGGAAAGCTGGCAAACAAAAGTTCATACTTCAAATGTTTTCACAGAAATGGAGCCAAGTGGGCCCTACAATGATCGGGGGATGACTGGAGAAAGGAGGCGCTCTTTAAAGGTGCAGATCTAATCCACCGATAAGAGCAGCAGGTGAGGAAGAAGGTGCTTCGGCCAAAAGTAGATCCCCCTGGGAACAGGGCAAGAACAGAAACAACACATGCAGGTCAACTACAACCAAATAAACTGAATCATGGTAACCCATCACTAGGGAGGTGCCTCAAGGTTCAAATTAGGCCCTGTCCTCTTCACTGTTTCTATAGATTTTCTTTTTATTGCAATCTCGCCTAAAAACAGCCATAAAATGTCTTCAAGCTTCCTTTAGCGTTCTACAGACAGCATTTTTTTCCCATCTTAAATCCACCCTGCATGCATAAAAACACTAAATAGATGTTTTTCTCAAGTGCTAGCAGAACATGCTCTCCTCACATTTCCACTATGGTATGATAATTTCCATGGCTACCTCCACTTCCTGTCTTGAACCACCAGATGCTCTTCACCATTCTGCCCTTAGATTTATCACTGGAGCCCCTCTTCCACACGTCACTGTCCTGTATCTGTCTCGGCAGGGTGGACCTCCCCAGCTCAAAGATGTGACTTCCACCTGGATTTATTCATTTATGCGGCCCTCACTGGCAAACCTCCAAACTACGTCTCTCCATTAATTGTTCAGTCCACTAGTGCTTTTAGTGCCCACTGAATGAACTGGCTGCAACAGAAAATTCCCAAAATCCGAGCTGAGCAGGGGAGTTCTGCTGTCTCTGGTTATGCCCCCGTACATCAGGTAACTCTCAAGCTCAACTCAGGTGTTCACTTCAGTCACTGTGAATCATGACTCACTAATTTCCTGTCCTCTATCTGTGCTTGGTCTTTACTGCTCTTTCTGGTTCTGTATTTTATTGTGTACAAAAGTGTTTGCTTATTTTATCTGATTTTATTTGCAATGTTTGTTTTGTACTTTGTCAATGCTGGTCGGAACTGTAAATGAGGCTAACCTCAGTCCACTCACAAGTTACAATAAAGTTGATGAAGGAACGAATGAATGCAGCCCAAAAACACATTCATGTTCATATTAGTGGATATGATCAATATACAAGCTGAAATCATCTCTTCTGAGTGTCTTAATTGATATTTAAAGTGTGATATGATTGTCTGAGTTTTTTCATTTTCACCTGATAAAAAAACAGAAAAACTAAAGACAACTGTGGAGTAATGATGGTTGATGATCAGATTTCCACATCAATAATCACAACAAACACAGAGATGTTGGCTAAAATGATTGAAATGTTTATTTTGTGACTTTAAATTCACATCTGAGGACAGAAAATGAGTGAGGTGAGTTAGAGAAATGTCCAGATGAAAGCAGAGTCACGCTCATGCAGGAATATGTGAGCAGAAAAGATGTGTCGCTCCATCAAGATGTTGAGGACAGAAGCAGCACGGTTTCCAGACAGGAAGTGTTGCTGAACCTCTAGACTGAGCAGCTGTGAGGGTCCAGGCTTTGAGTGACAGAGCTCTGTCCACTCAGACTGGCCTCACAGGTCACTGAGTCCACCTTCTTCCACTGGTCTGCAGGGAGGTTCAGGGTGCTGCTCCAGCTGAAGCGGCCGTCACTCCCCAGGACCTCCAGGCTGTGTGAGGCCGATGTGGTGCTGCTGCCGCCCCCCACCTTCCAGCTCAGCTTCCACTGTGAGGGGGAGCCCCCGCTGGCCAGACACACCAGTGTGGCACTGCCCTGCTGCAGCTCCTCTGGGGAGGGGGGGAGGACGGTCAGGGTGGGACGCACCACACCCGCTGGAGGAGAGACCAGAAAGACGTGAAGGTTTGGACACCATCAAATCTGACTGAGCCGTTAGCTGGTGATGACTGAGGACATTTTGACATGTTTGGACAATGTTGGACAGCGTGACGATTTTCTTCTCTTTAACTTCTTTATATACAGTCGAGAGTTTAACGTGACACAGGTGAAACACTGGTGAGAACACACTTCACATCTGTGGCATCTGTCTGTTTCACTTCCTTTTCACCACAGAGAAAATAAATGAAGCGTCCACGCAAAGAAAAGTTGCATTTACGGATAAAATCTAATAAAATCAGTTTTTACATTGTTAAACAGTCGGAATGTTGAAAATGACCAAACAATAATGAGATTAAACTACTAAAGGAAGGTTTTGAGCAATGAAAGTTGAGTCTAATTAACTACAAATGTTACATGTCCACAGAAATTTAAAACAATTAACATTTTAATTGAGAAGCCAGTTATTTATTTTCAGTTTATAAAGAAACAATTTAATATAATCTTTCATTAAGGATGATGTTTATAAAGTTGTGACTCAGATTGTATTAAATAATAACAATTAAAAAGAGACAAATGCTAAGGTCTCCTTCAAAATTGCTAAAAGTGTAAAAGTGAAAAAGATTCAAATAAAAATCTGTTACTTACAGTCAACGATGAGTTTGGTTCCTCCACCAAACGTCCACCACAGTGATACAAACTCATCAAGTGGTCGTACAAAAACCTCCTGCACTGTTAACAAGCAGCTACCCACTGAAAATTCACATCTTTTTCTCTCAAAAATGGATTATTACCAGTTGATTTAATGCACCAACATTTTCAATAGATTTAAACTGAAATTTCTCTTTGAATTTGAACGATTTGATCACTTTTACACATCAGTCTCTTTACATGATCAAAACTGATGTGGATCAGTTACAATATTCTCATTCTACATTTTAATTTATGCTTTAAGAAAATGCAATTTCAAGTTATTTCAAATGAATAACATTTTACAAAGTCAGCTCCAAAAGTGGCCAAGAAATTGTCTTTTTAAAGCTAAAACTGCTGAATCCAGTTTAAAAATGCAAACATTCTCACATCAGCATCTGTTGTTGATGCTCAGCTGTATTTGTCAAATCTTTTCTTCAGTTCCATGAAGAAGAAAGTTGCTTTTAATCCAAGCTGTGTTTGTGTTGATTTTGTCTGCTCGTGCCTTCAGGGTGTTGAGAGCAGAGACGTCATTTCCATAGAGAGGAGGCTTTGCATCATCAGCTGATCTGAGAAGGTTTATAGTGGTGTTAGTTCAACACTGTAAAACAAATCCTGCTGTTTACAGCAGCTGTTATATGGACAATCAAATGTGATTGTTTGGGCTGGTATCAACAGAAACCTGACCTGCCTCCACAGCTGCTAGTAAGACATAATAATAAATCATTCAGGAACAGCAGCAGCTCGGTTTAGTGGCAGTGGCAGCAGCACCGACTTCACTTTGACCATCAGTGGAGTTCAGACTCAAGATGAAGCAGTTTATTACTGTCAGAGTTATCACAGTGGAGACGTGTTGACACAGTGATTTAGAGTGGAACAAAAACCTCCCTCAGTCAGAGAGCAGAGACACTGAGATGTTCCAGCAGCTGCTGAAGAGGAAGAGACTCTGACACAGACCAGTGAACACACAACTGACAGAAACATCACTGACAACTACTTTAATCACACAAACTGGCTCAAACACTGTTTGATCGATTATCAAAAGAATCCTGACAAGTTTATATGTGCAGCCAAATTCATAAACAATCATATTCCAAGTGTGAAGATTCCATCACAATAATCTAACCTGCTGAAAATGACAACATGAACAAGTTTCTCTGTGTCTTCTCCAGGCAGAGAACCCTTAAATCTACCAGTGTTCTTTAGGTGGTAACAGGCTGAGAGAGAAGCTGCATCAAGTCAAGGGGAGCTCTGATCTTTGACCTTTCATTCTTGAGGCCAAATACAATCATTTCTGTTCTTCAGCATTGAGCTGGAGAAAGTTTTAACACTAACTCACTAACTGAGTTGTTAAATACACTTACTGGGAGCAACTAAGGGACTGTAGGAACTTAATGAATTTAAATATAAAGTTGTGTGTCATCTGCATAAAAACAGTCACAGATGTGATTTCCTAATAGCTGAGCAAGATGCAGCTTGAAGACAGTGAAGAGGCCCGAGAATGGATCCCTGAGGAACCCCACATGTGATCTTTGTTCACTCTGACTTCTAGTGACCAACTGAGACAAAGTGTCCCTGTGTTGGAAGTAAGATTTGAACCAATTGAGTCCAGAACCAGTACATCCCAGCCACTTTTTCCAGCTGTGTCAAATGCAGCACTGAGGTCCAGCAAAACCAGCACAGCAGTTTTAGATGCATCACTCTTGACATTATGTCGGTCAAGGCTTTAACAGGTGCAGCCTCAGTGCTGTGGTCTGGGGGAAATCCAGACTGAAATATATTAAAAAAATGTTTTTAAGCATGAAGGAGTGGATCAGTTGAAAAACAGCTCTTTCATTGATCTTTCCCAGGAATGGAAGGGTTGTTATGGGCCTGTTGCTGCATCAAAGTCTCTTATTTTGTCCCTGACTGAGCCTTAATGTGGTTCCTGAAACAATGTTAGCCAATTGGAGGCAGTTCCCATGAACTATAGTGATCCATTGTCCATGTGCAAAGATATTGACATTTCAGTTCCAGAGGAACAAGCGAAGATACTTGAGCCCACTACAAGGGATCAACTCTTCTTTATTCTCTGTTATAGATTTCATGCTGGTCCAATTACAGCATCTAAACTATAAACTGCATGTTGCACTGATCCAAAACAACCAGAGTGAGTCGGAGTCAAACATTTCTCATCAACAGCCAGAACCTGCTGATGTAATCATGAGAAATTTGCATATTTATAGATGAACAAGAGGAATCTCATGAAAAAGTCCAAATACACCACCCAGGTTCCTTCATGAAGTGTGACATTCATCGGTGCTTCTCCTGATATCCTTGTTTCTTGTGACTGTTGTGGACTCAGTGACAATGAAGATAAAATAGCAAGTTTCTGGCACACGTGACTGATCACATCATGTCATTCTAACAGATGGAACCCACGCTGAGTCAGCATTTTCATAAGGAACACAATGAGAAACAAAGCAGATTTGAGCCTCAAATAGCAATAATCAGACATTTTTGATGACATTAATGGAGTCAAAGCTCCATGTTTGTGTCTCTGACAGCAGGTCAGAATATAAACTTGTTAATGAGAAATAATTAATGAAAGAAAGGAGAAAATTAACAGAATAAAAGTTTTTATTCAACTCTCAGTGGAAAAAGTGTGACTCCTCCTCATGCGTGTCTGTGTTTCACTAGAACAGGTGAGTTTCTGTCTTCTGCAGAACATTTGCATGTTTTTCTGCATGGTTGCTCCTCAGAGTTTAAAGTTCTGATGTCACAGAGAGTCTGAACTCTTTTCACGCTCTCACACTGAAAACTTCAGCATCACCATGTTGTCAATAATTCTGACTGTCATCTTTCTGAGTCAGGGTGAGACTTTTCAACATTGTTTGATTTCATCCTCTTCTTCTTTCCAAGGAGGCTGAAATCATTTCATTTTTACATCATAACTGCTCCTCCAGGCTCTTTTCAACTGCTCTTTTTAACATTTGTTGTTTGTCATTTCAGAATCTTCTGCCAACAACTTTCTGACTCAGGCTGATAAATTCAAGTCTGTTAGTGTTGGAGGGTCTGTGACCATCAGCGCCACAGGAAGCTCAAATATTGGCAGCTATCTCAGCTGGTACCTTCAGAAACCTGGACAGGCTCCTAAACCTCTGATATATTATGTAACAAGTCGCTTCACAGGAACGCCGTCTCGATTCAGTGGCAGCAGATCTGGTTCTCAGTACACTCTAACCATCACTGGTGTTCAGGCTGAAGATGAAGCAGTTTATTACTGTCTGGGCTACCATAGCGACTATACATTCACACAGTGATTTAGAGCCGTACAAAAACCTCCCTCAGTGTGACTGAAGTGAAAACAGCAGCTGCAGCTGCAGACGATGAAGAGTCACCAGCAGAACTGGTTCAGTCAACACCAGAGTCACCAAGTACAAACCAGATTCATTTAAACACAAGTCAAATCAGTTTAAAAGCTTTAAAATAACCATGAAAAATACACAAATACTTAGTTTAACCGTTAATAGATGAATGATATATTACAAGGTACAACTGACACAAAATTATTAGTACTAATTAACCATAAAATGATGAGTTTTTACATTTACTCAAGTGCTGTTTCTATGTGCAGATTTGATGAACTTTGTTTAATTTATTCTGAATATTTATGATACGTACAAATAATACAGAGAACATAAAGGAATGAACTCATACCTCATGGCCATCAGCAGGAGGGTCCTCCTCCATGAGCCTGGTCCTGCTCAAGGTTTCTTCCTGTTAAAGGGTCGTTGCCACTGTTGCTTGTTGGGGGTCAGGCCCTGGGATTTTGTAAAGCACCTAGAAACAATTTTGCTTGTAACAGACGCTATATTAAGATTGATTGATACCAGCCCTGAAACACATTCATGTTCATATTTATCTAAATAAATGAATTTACAACAAGCTGAAACCATCTCTTCTGCTTGTTTTATTGTATTTTTACACTGATATTTCACCTCTTATTCAACTATGATTGTTTGAGTTCTTCCCACTTTTTCCTTTCAAAAACAAATAAAACTAAAGACCAAACTGCAGTAAATGATGATGATCAGATTTTCTCATCAATAATCACAACAAACACAGAGATGTTGGCTGAAATGATTGAAATGTTTATTTTGTGACTTTAAATTCACATCTGAGGACAGAAAATCAGTGAGGTGAGTTAGAGAAATGTCCAGATGAAGGCAGAGTCACGCTCATGCAGGAATATGTGAGCAGAAAAGATGTGTCGCTCCATCAAGATGTTGAGGACAGAAGCAGCACACGGTTTCCAGACAGGAAGTGTTGCTGAACCTCTAGACTGAGCAGCTGTGAGGGTCCAGGGTTTGAGTGACAGAGCTCTGTCCTCTCAGACTGGCCTCACAGGTCACTGAGTCCACCTTCTTCCACTGGTCTGCAGGGAGGTTCAGGGTGCTGCTCCAGCTGAAGCGGCCGTCACTCCCCAGGACCTCCAGGCTGTGTGAGGCCGATGTGGTGCTGCTGCCGCCCCCCACCTTCCAGCTCAGCTTCCACTGTGAGGGGGAGCCCCCGCTGGCCAGACACACCAGTGTGGCACTGCCCTGCTGCAGCTCCTCTGGGGAGGGGGGGAGGACGGTCAGGGTGGGACGCACCACACCCGCTGGGGGAGAGACCAGAAAGACGTGAAGGTTTGGACACCATCAAATCTGACTGAGCCGTTAGCTGGTGATGACTGAGGACATTTTGA
This sequence comes from Takifugu flavidus, assembly GCF_003711565.1. Taxonomy (NCBI): domain Eukaryota; kingdom Metazoa; phylum Chordata; class Actinopteri; order Tetraodontiformes; family Tetraodontidae; genus Takifugu; species Takifugu flavidus. The sequence goes on along the minus strand of NW_026621912.1, from coordinate 6,499 downwards.
CATGTTTGGACAATGTTGGACAGCGTGACGATTTTCTTCTCTTTAACTTCTTTATATACAGTCGAGAGTTTAACGTGACACAGGTGAAACACTGGTGAGAACACACTTCACATCTGTGGCATCTGTCTGTTTCACTTCCTTTTCACCACAGAGAAAATAAATGAAGCGTCCACGCAAAGAAAAGTTGCATTTACGGATAAAATCTAATAAAATCAGTTTTTACATTGTTAAACAGTCGGAATGTTGAAAATGACCAAATAATAAAGAGATTAAAACTACTCAAGGAAGGTTTTGAGCAATGAAAGTTGAGTCTAATTAACTACAAATGTTACATGTCCACAGAAAATTTAAAACAATTAACATTATAATTGAGAAGCAAGTTATTTATTTTCAGTTTATAAAGAAAAAAATTAATATAATCTTTAATTAATGATGATGTTTATAGTTGTGACTCAGATTGTATCAAATAATAACAATTAAAAAGAGACAAATGCTAAGGTCTCCTTCAAATTGATAAAAATGTAAAAGTGAAAAATTTTCAAATAAAAATCTGTTACTTACAGTCAACGATGAGTTTGGTTCCTCCACCAAACGTCCACCACAGTGATACAAACTCATCAAGTGGTCGTACAAAAACCTCCTGCACTGTCAACAAGCAGCTACCCACTGAAAATTCACATCTTTTTCTCTCAAAAATGGATTATTACCAGCTGATTTAATGCACCAACATTTTCAATAGATTCAAACTGAAATTTCTCTTTGAATTTGAACGATTTGATCACTTTTACACATCAGTCTCTTTACATGATCAAAGCTGATGTGGATCAGTTACAATATTCTCATTCTACATTTTAATTTATGGTTTAAAAAATGCAATTTCAAGTTATTTCAAATGAATAACATTTTACAAAGTCAGCTCCAATAGTTTCCAAGAAATATTCTTTTTAAAGCTAAACCTGCTGAATCCAGTTTAAAAATGCAAACATTCTCACATCAGCATCTGTTGTTGATGCTCAGCTGTATTTGTCAAATCTTTTCTTCAGTTCCATGAAGAAGAAAGTTGCTTTTAATCCAAGCTGTGTTTGTGTTGATTTTGTCTGCTCGTGCCTTCAGTGTGTTGAGAGCAGAGACATCATTTCCATAGAGAGGAGGCTTTGCATCATCAGCTGATCTGAGAAGGTTTATAGTGGTGTTAGTTCAACACTGCAGGACTCAGATCTGTCAGTCAACACAGCAGAAAGCACAAGCAGCATGACTCTCATCACCATCCTCATCTGGACGCTGACCTGCTGCTCTTTTACAGGTTTGTTCCCTCACAACCTCAAAGATGTCCTTGTGTCTTTTCTCTCCTCTCTTTCTGCTGATAAATGATGTGTTTTTGTCTGCAGGATGCAGCGGTCAGGTGACTGTGACTCAGCCTGCAGTGATCACATCTACTCCAGGATCCACTGTCGCTCTCACCTGTAAAACAAATCCTGCTGTTTACAGCAGCTGTTATAATGGACAATCAAATAGTGATTGTATGTTCTGGTATCAACAGAACCTGGACAGCCTCCACAGCTGCTAGTAAGACATGTCAGAATAAATCATTCAGGAACAGCAGCTCGGTTTAGTGGCAGTGGCAGCAGCACCGACTTCACTTTGACCATCAGTGGAGTTCAGACTCAAGATGAAGCAGTTTATTACTGTCAGAGTTATCACAGTGGAGGAGTGTGGACACAGTGATTTAGAGTGGAACAAAAACCTCCCTCAGTCAGGGAGCAGAGCACTGAGATGTTCCAGCAGCTGCTGAAGAGGAAGAGACTCTGACACAGACCAGTGAACACACAACTGACAGAAACATCACTGACAACTACTTTAATCACACAAACTGGCTCAAACACTGTTTGATTGGATTATCAAAAGAATCCTGACAAGTTTATTTGTGCAGCCAAATTCATAAACAATCATATTCCAAGTGTGAAGATTCCATCACAATAATCTAACCTGCTGAAAATGACAACATGAACAAGTTTCTCTGTGTCTTCTCCAGGCAGAGAACCCTTAAATCTACCAGTGTTCTTTAGGTGGTAACAGGCTGAGATAGAAGCTGCATCAAGTCAGGGGAGCTCTGATCTTTGACCTTTCGTTCTTGAGGCCAAATAAAATAAAATAGCAAGTTTCTGGCACACGTGACTGATCACGTCATGTCATTCTAACAGATGGAACCCAAGCTGAGTCAGCATTTTCATAAGGAACCCAATGAGAAACAAAGCAGATTTGAGCCTAAAACAGCAATAATGAGAAATTTTGATGACATTAATGGAGTCAAAGCTCCATGTTTGTGTCTGACAGCAGGTCAGAATATAAAACTTGTTAATGAGAAATAATTAATGAAAGAAAGGAGAAAATTAACAGAATAAAAGTTTTTATTCAACTCTCAGTGGAAAAAGTGTGACTCCTCCTCATGTGTGTCTGTGTTTCACTAGAACAGATGAGTTTCTGTCTTCTGCAGAACATTGCATGTTTTTCTGCATGGTTGCTCCTCAGAGTTTAAAGTTCTGATGTCACAGAGAGTCTGAACTCTTTTCACGCTCTCACACTGAAACTTCAGCATCACCATGTTGTCAATAATTCTGACTGTCATCTTTCTGAGTCAGGGTGAGACTTTTCAACATTGTTTGATTTCATCCTCTTCTTCTTCCAAGGAGGCTGAAATCATTTCATTTTTACATCATAACTGCTCCTCCAGGCTCTTTTCAACTGCTCTTTTTAACATTTGTTTTGTCATTTCAGAATCTTCTGCCAACAACTTTCTGATGACTCAGGCTGATAAATTCAAGTCTGTTAGTGTTGGAGGGTCTGTGACCATCAGCGCCACAGGAAGCTCAAATATTGGCAGCACTCTTCACTGGTACCTTCAGAAACCTGGACAGGCTCCTAAACTTCTGATATATTCTGTATCAAGTCGCTTCACAGGAACGCCGTCTCGATTCAGTGGCAGCAGATCTGGTTCTCAGTACACTCTAACCATCACTGGTGTTCAGGCTGAAGATGAAGCAGATTATTACTGTCTGGGCTACAATGGTGACTATACATTCACACAGTGATTTAGAGCCGTACAAAAACCTCCCTCAGTGTGACTGAAGTGAAAACAGCAGCTGCAGCTGCAGACGATGAAATAGTCACCAGCAGAACTGGTTCAGTCAACACCAGAGTTACCAAGTACAAACCAGATTCATTTAAACACAAGTCAAAACAGTTCAAAACCTTAAACCTTTAATGTAGAAATAATATATTACAATTATAACACACACAAAATTATTAGTAATAATTAACCATTAAATCAGTAATTACATTTACTCAAGTGCTGCTTCTATGTGCAGATTTGATGAACTTTGCTTCATTTATTCTGAATATTTATGATACTGTTATTTAACAAATGATGCAGAGAAAATCAATCAGCATCACTCAACTCGTTCCATTTTAAATCCGTATCACTCTGTTTTTAGGCCACACATCACAGTTTTCTCACCACCACCAGTTATCATCATCAATATTCTAACTATCCTGGATGAGAGAAGTTATTTTACCTCCATATTCATGAACCTCTCTCAGGCTTTTCACTCAGTAGATCACTCATTCATCCTTGAAATGTTCAACAACACTGGTTTTGGTTTTTGTCCTCTTCATAATTTGTAAAAATATTTATTTTCAATGCATAACTGCTCATCTCATTTATACGCACATGATACAGTCTCATACTGTATCACAAGCTCCTCTGAAATAACCATAAAATCCTCCTCAAACAGCATTTATGCATCTTAAAAACTGCCCCAAACTTGCAATTATTATTTTTTTCCTTGGTGGAGATTCAGATTACAAGAATGAAACAACCTGTCCAGTGTCAAAAACCTATGGTGGCTGTCAGCGGACAAAACTGATTTACTTTTTCCAGTCACGTCCAGCCAGGGCACCTGCAGGTCCCATCAGGAGGGATCTTCATCAACATTTAGGAAAAACAGTTCTGCTGCTAAGTGACCTAGAATGCTGTGGTGTTCATACACTATAAGAAGCATGTTTTTATGTTTTATTTGATTTCTGATAATGTATAATAGAAAATAGACACTGGACCTTTATTGAACAGTCTCGTTTTTAAAATGTTTCTGTTTCTCAATGTTGTTGTTGTTTGGCATTATTTGCAACGTGTATTATCTGTTTTTTCCTCTCACATTTTGTTGGTTTTTCCTTTAACTTGCATTTTTATAGTAAGAATTGTCTGATTTTTGTCTGTGGAAAAACTGGGGTTTTTCCAGCTGGTTTTGGACTGTGCTGCGGTCCAGTATTGAGCAGTGGAAACGGCCACATCGGTGTCTTGGTCCCTCAACCAAATGTCCTGTTTCCTGACCTGAGTCACACCTCTGCCCTCTGCCCTTGAGCACGCCACACCTGAAGCCACACCTCTGCCACCACGATGTTTCCTTCCCAGATGGCACGCAGTCTTTCACTGCTGCTGTGTTGATGCCATCAGAACAGGGACACGGTGCCAGATGGTCTGCTGAATGTGTTCATGGCCCTAAACACGCGTATAAGCCTGAAATAATGTAAATTATTCTGATTAAACCTGGATCTGAAGAGCTTTTGTCGAGATCACTGAATTACTGGGGAGTCTGGGGAGCTTCTGGGACAGTTTAAGTCATTCACAGAAACAATAACACCAAACTGCTGAAGAATCCACCTCCCATGTCAAGATAAACAGGCAGTGCAGTCTCAGTGTGGGAACACAAGAGGGAAGCATCTTTACGTGGTAGAAGCACCTCAAACCTCAGGCAGCCACAACAGTTCACAAGGAGACTGGAAATACAGGCGGAAACATTCAGGAAATGAGAGAGCAGGCAGATGTTCTGCAGAAGAATGCAGTGCAGACGTGAGGTTCTGGAGGAGCAGATCCATTAAGAGAAGAGAATCTGAATTTCATGGACCAAGAAAACCACAATACTAATTACTAATATTGACACATTTCTTTTTTATTATTAATACAGATGTAGATGTTCTTATACAGTTTGTGAGGTAAATAATTAAATATTCTGATGTCATTTAGAAGATTTCTGTCAGATATTTAACTATTCAGGTTTTATATTTCATCAGATGAAAATATATTTAAGAATTTAATGGTACAATTTAATTGGAAATGGAGAAAAAATGAGAAAAATTAATAAAATGTACAAATGTACCACCACCAGTTTGATCATCATCAATATCTAACTATCCTGGATGAGAGAAGTTATTTTACCTCCATATTCATGAACCTCTCTCAGGCTTTTGACTCAGTAGATCACTCATTCATCCTTGAAATGTTCAACAACACAGGAACTGTTGTAAAAGTTAACAGATGTCTGAGTTCTTACGCAATCTAGAACCCCAGCTCGCCACAAAATTGTGCCGTTTATATCTCGCTGGACGTTCCGCACTCCGTGCAATTTTCCAATATTCGTCTCTAAGATAGAAATGGAAACACGGATAACGACTCCTTTTCCGATTTTTGTTGCTCTAATGCAAAATTGGATAAATGGATAACAACGTTTTTATCTGTGTTAGATTTTCGTCTGGCGAAAGATGCGTGATCTTTGAACTTTCCTAAAGATTCATACAAATGTGTTCCTCAGCTTTTTATAAGTGACATCGCAGATGATTCGCTGCTGTCCATCTCATCCATGCGCATTTGCCCACTCCCGTGTGTTTTTATGAGACAGCGTTAGTCAGTGAACAGTCTGCTCTGCACTCAGACAAACTAAGGAGCATCAGAACAGATGATAAAAACAATATAGTCTCTTTTTTTTCTCCTACTCTGGCTCACTTCTTGCGTAACGGCTTTGTGTATTAATTTCTCTCCGTAGCGATCTCTCATCGGTAAATGAACTGCCTTTAGGATCATAAGAAATAAAATGTACCCTTTATAACTTTAAATAATGGCTCACTTAAAGTGACAAAAGATGTGACAAACCAGGTTCTGTGTTATGGGAACTTCTCCAGCATTGCGCAGTGTATATTTGGTCTCTTCGTGTTATTTAGTCCCTCTTCACGTCGACCTAAAAACTATTTCACCACCACAGAACCATGTGGTCAATCAGATGTTCGCTGATCAGTTTCATAACTTAAAAAATTAGCCCGAATCTGCAGAAATAAAGGTGTGTGTCTCGCTCACGCTGGTGTGGAGGCTGCACTGAGCGGCGGAAGGAGGGGGAGATGTCAGCTGTCTGGGCCTGAGACGTTTACGTTCATATGCAAGTGATCGTTAGAGTTATGTTTGTTTATAAAAAATTAGTAAGCTAAATGTGATGAAAGCTATCGTTTTTGACTGTATTAAAGTTAAAAATGCTTTCGAGTGAACGAATAATACGCGGATTTTTCCGCACATGCCGGCTGTCAAATCTGCCTGCTGCCAGTCAAGTGCTGTCAAACGTCTCGTCTCATAAAAACACACGGGAGTGGGCAAATGCGCATGGATGAGATGGACAGC